>NW_011888896.1:3481147-3507051 GCF_000151845.1 Pteropus vampyrus | reverse complement strand
ATATTCTCATTTCATTTTCTTAATCCTGTAAACCAAATTTTATTGCCCTCTTTCTACTGAGGAGAAAACTGAGGCTCAGAAATTGTCATCAATTTACCCAATATTATGTAGCTATACTGCCTTATCACAGGATGTAATTCAATTCTGGTTGGAAATCTGTTGGAAGAAAATACTCTTTGACTTTCTCTCAGGGCTTTATTGTGTCCAGTAAGTGACTCATACATGACTCTGTGACTTACAAATAAATTTTTATTATCCTATTTCATCAGAAGCCCACATAAGAATTAGAAAACTTAATTTTTAATTACCTAAAGGGGGACTCATTAAATCATACATTAAGGCAAATCATCCACAAGGCAAAATGATCTCAATCAACAACTTCAGCCAAGACTTTTACCTAAGTTAACCAAAAAAATTGGCCTATTGAGTTCTATTCCTTTTTTCCCTTCACAGTTTTGTATCTCTGAACATGCATATGAGTAATACACATCATTGTGAAGATGCTGCTCCATAAATAAAACATATCTCCAAGTGACTGGCTCCACTTCGAGAATTCAGCTACTGCTTCTGAGGAAGCTTAGCCAAAGCTGAACTTTTTTAAACTTCTACATCCTCTGACTTCGTAGTCCACATTAACTCTGTTTGTGCTTGGGGTGCTCATATCAGCAAACATGGCCTACCCATCACCAACATAGCTCTAAAAATATTGAACTATATTATGTAAATGTTTATAGATTAATTGTGAGAAAAATTAGATGTCTCCATAGATATGCACATACAGGCAATACATACAGTATTAGTTTGCCTACATCAGTGTGAAGATATAAATGTTACATCAGATGATTTATCATTTGAATATGAAAAGCATGCTTTCTAAAACACTGTCCAGATCTTTCCTGGCAGAAGCAGCCATAACAGCAACAATAAAACTTTCTTAAGAAGCAGTTGGTCAAGCTTATTATAGGCCATCATGTCAGCTGTCAAAATGATGACTTCCTCAAATTGACCCCCTCTGACCTAGCAGCTCTAAATCTTCTCTTCTTGGCTCTTTAACATATATTTTGATCACCAGATCTAAACATAATTGTCTTGTAGAAAATATTGTCGAGGTTACATGTGGTTTATATTTTAAAACTGAGATAAAGGGAGAAGACTGTGTCCGTAGTGAACCCATCAAGATGCCTTTATCCTAAAGTCAAATGTAAGAAAACATCTAGTAAATTTGAGGAAAAGAACTGAATCTTTAGGAGGAAGCACATTAAAGGCAGAAATGAATAAGAAGTCATGATTTCAAAAAATTCTCATTGTTATATCACAGATTCTTTTTGCATGTATTTATAATATATAAGTAAATCTAAATATTCTTTTATTTCCTCCCCTAACTTTCATGTAGGTAGTCTAATTTTGACTAAGCAGGTATATATATATATTTTTTTGCCTACTCTTTCTGCTCAGTTCTTCTTATAAACAGAAACAACAATAAATATATCATTCTTTTAAAAAATGCTTTTAGCTTAATTTATTAGTAGAATCTGGAATTTTGCCTTAATGGGAGGGTCCATCTAGATTGATCTAACCAATTTTTCAATATGTGTATGACAATTCAGTGTATAATGGCCATGCCCTGAGTCCTTTATGACTTTGGGTTTAGATGAGTATGGTTAGTGTCATTATATTTTAGAAAACCTCATATTAGGTCATCATAGTATAGGAAGCACAGGCCATGCTTTCCTTTCAGTTTGTCCAAATGCACGTTGAAAGCCTGAAAGCAACAACTCTTTCCTATCTGAGAATTAGCTACTATGCTTCATTACACATTGTTCTGTTCTTGGTACTTAGGTGAACATTACTGTTCTTTTTTTAGATGCTAGCACAGAAAAGAAGCAGAGGAAACTTTTTTTTCTTCCATTTTCTTAAACTTCCGAGATCAGATCCTCCAATTGCTTGTTCCTTCCAGCAATTTTCTAAAGTCACACTATTTGATGCAGGTAAAATCTAAATTTATGGATCACCATCCTAGTATGTTCCACTTACTGTTTTAGGCAATTTCCTTGTGTTATATGGTTTATTTCTCATAACAATTGAACTGGCATTATTATCTCCATTTATTCATTTTAAAAATAATATTTAGCAACCTGCCAGGGTCACTTGCTACTTAGTAGAAGAAAGATTTGGAAAAAAATGTATGAAGGAGGGGTATTTCCTAGAAGGTGGTTTAGAACCAGGGAAAAGCAAAGCATCAGTACGTTTTCCACTGACCCTGAGATTTCACTCACCATCTTTTTTTCTTTTATCTTCAAAGCCTTGTCTATTCAGCATCAAGAAATCAAGATTGAATATGGGGAACCAGAGCCAACTTAGGTCTCAGATTTGCAGGCAGTTTGCCTTTGATGCCCATCCATCGTTTTGTTCAGAAACTCTTGCCCTAAGCCTTTGGTTTCCTAACACTTTCTTTTTGTCTCCTGTATGCTCCTACTTTCATTTTTTGGTGTCATATTGCAATCCACCTTCCTTAGGCATTACCCTGACTGAACTTTAACCTATAAACATTCTACTCACTAGCATAGTATGCCTGTGATATCTTAAAATGTATGGAGTTTGTCTCGACTAGAAGATAGTAAGAGAACTATTAAGTCGCTAATAGCTATGCAACTTAATATAGCAATATATATAAAAAAAAAAAGTTAATTCAAGTGAAAAACTTGGTAATTCCTCCCGATCCTTTCATCTGTGTTTGTGGTATCTGCTTAACATGAGAGTTAAGATAACTAAGAAAGAGAAGGCATAGCAATGAAATTTTCAAAGAATATTCCCTCTGAATACTGTACTGTAAGGTAAACATGTTTTTTTTTTTTATTTTACCAGTTATTAAACTTTCTTTTTATAAATCAGAATGCATTCATATAAAGAAGTTTGGTTTTTTATTAGGGTTCCTTATCGAGGATCTGTGTACTATTAACATTAGGAAATTTGAGAATCTTTTGAAATTATTTGGTGTGAATGTTTGTGTTTGAATTTTGTAAAAAGAGAGTACATAAATTTCATGAATGTTCTCGAGGAGGTCTATGAATACCTGTCCCATCCATCAAAAAAAAAAGGAGAGGGCCTTGGACCTTGGGTTAATATTAAATTGACCTTGTTTTCCCAAAGTTTTCGTTTTGTTTCTTAGTTTAGGCGTTTTTTTTTTTTTTTGAAATTTGTTTTTTTTTTTCCCACCCTTGGCCCTTTCTTGGGTTTCCCCGGTTTTTTTCCTTCCTTTTTTTTGGTTTTTTTTTTTTCCCTTTTTTTTTTTTTTCGTTTGCGTTTAGGTGTTTAATTTCTTCTTTTTCCAATTTTTTGCGACATACTCTAACATGCTATATTCAGTGTACTTACAAAACATGCACATCTACTTTTGTAAGGACTTTTAAATAGTTTATATGAAAACTTGTATGCCATATATACAGATAGCCAGAATAAAGAAGAAAAGGTATTAACAACCAAGTAGAGGAAAGAGAAGGAAATTCTCCCAGGAACCAGGGAGAAGATGCACACCTACTAGTTCTGAGATTTTGGGAGCCAAGGCAAAACAGAAATATGAATGATTACATAGATCTCTTTACATGAAGAAAAAACAAACCTGTTTTTCAGAAGAGAAAGCTTTTCTGACCCTGACTTCTATGAGGAATACTTCCCAGGTCTCCTGCACATTGTTGACACTTCTCTCAACAAGAGCTTCATCAGCCTTTCTTCTCTTCTACTCTTTCCCTCTCTTCCACACTAGCAAACACCTGATTGGATTTCAGATTTTCAGAACAGTGTTTCTTTCCCATAAGTTCATGGATGTCACTAAGATCTTTCATTCATCAACTCATATACTTGATCAAGCCGCTTCTTGATCACCCTTCCTTGATAGTTGAAGAGACAATTAACATGGTAATGTGGCCTAGGAAAGGTAAGTTTTGGAAATGTTATTAATCATAGTGTAACATTTCACACGTCTCTTTTGCTTATTACTCATCATCCTTTTTGGGATTTGGAAAAACTGTGATAGCAACATATTGCTCTCTGGAGATTTCCTGAAATGTATACCTTCTAAGATATTGGTTAAGAAGAGATTTACCAAAGAATTTAGATGTCAGACAGTCAGTTAGGAGTTAGCATTCTGCTATGAAAAATAAGAAAAATGACTTGTCTTTCAACCTGGTAAAAGACCGCCATGTCTTTATCAGAAAGTAGATGGCCATATGTTTGCAATCTCTAATGCTCTTTCACATGCCTGTTTAATTCATATAAATTATGTGAATCTTGGCCACTTACTCCAAGACATTGAATGTTCTTAGACAGAATTTCTAAAATGTTTCCCCTCTGAAGAAGTCCTGTCCATGATCATAGAGATCCCATAATTATGTTATATGGCACAGTGGATCATAAAACGAGGAGATTATCCAGGTGGACCTTACCTAATAACGCAAATTCTTTAAAGCAGAGAACTTTCTCTAACTGGTGGTAGAAGAAATCGGAGAGATTTTAAGTATGAGAAAGATTTAATATGCTATAGTTGGTTTAAAGATGCAGGGGGTCTGTGAGAAGGAACGAGGCCCCAGCTGAGAGCAAGCAAAGAAACAGGATCTCAGTCCTACAATAATAAGGAACTGAATTCTGCCAATAATAGAAATGAACTTGAGAAAAAACCTTGAACATTAGATGAGGATGCAGTTAACTGATATCTTGATTTCAGCCTTGTGAGACTCTGAGCAAAGAGTCCAGTAACATTGTCCTAGATTTTCAATCTACAGAAATGTGAGATACCAAATGGATGTTGTTTAAAGCTCCTAAATTTGTGGAAATTTGTTACATAGCAATAAAAACTAATACATTGAAGCTTGTATCTCTTTTCACGGAAGTTTGATTTAATGCCTCTAAACTAAAATCCATTGATTCCTAATCCATTTAAAGGTGATAACTCGGATTGAAAAAATTAGGATTGGAAAAAACTCAGTTTTTAAGGAAACTGGATATTTATTCTTTCATGTCACTTTTAAACACATAGTTTTAAGAATTAAACCAGTTTTCTCACCTCCTTCCAGAAGTATGTATGTGTTTCCTATTAGAAGTGTATATATTTATGTATTTATTTGTTTGTTATCTATTTTTACCAAAATAAATGCTTCTATAGTGGAAAAATTTACAAACTGATAAAGTAATCCTTTCTGAGATAAGATAATGTCTGTAGTCAATAATCAAATTTAACTACCTGTTACCTCTTTGTAAAGAGGATCTAATTGGTACCTATTCATTCAATCAATCAATATTAACTGAGTGCCTACTTTATTTCAGGGCTTGTGCTAGACATGAAGGAGATATGAATTAAAAAAAAGAATAGTCCCTTCCCTCAAGGAGGAGTTCAAGGAGCTTGTAATCTATGAAGAAAGACATAAATACACTAATTATAGACTTTTGATGTTATGAGTGGAATGTTGGGGTAAGAACAAGGTGCTGAAGAAATATACAGGAAGAATGTAAAATCCAACCTTGATTGGTCAGGGAAAGATTCACCAAGGAAGTAAAATCAAAGCTAAGTTCTGAAAGAGAGTATGAGATGAAGCAAGGGGAAAGGGAGATAGGGCAATTGTTAGGGTTTGAGATGGGGACAACCTCCAATGAAGTCCAAGATGCTGTGGATGTACCTGGTACATTTAAAGAAAGAATAATATAGAGTTATAAAAGGCTGCAATTCTTAAGGACTATGTGTGTGGTGCTAATAAGTTTGGACTTTATTCTGGGACAAATGAGAAACTCTTAAAACTTCTAATCAACGATGTGCCAGGGTTAGTGATATTGATGCTTTAGAAATATCTCTCTGGCTGCAGTATGGAAAACTGGTGTGTGGGAGAGGTCATTTTGGCTGCACAGTGAATAGATTTTGGTGGGAGAAGCTGAGGTTAGGGGGTGGGAGAAACAAAGGTGGGGGCGACAAGAAAGCATTAGAATAAACCATGAGATAAGGGAAGCTTGAACTAATTTAGCTGAAATGAGGAAAGAGACAAATGGACAGATTTGACACATATGTGAATATAATGACAGGATATATTGGAGCTCACCCAGGTTAATTCTGGGTTTGGTGGATAGGGAATAGGAACCCTGAGCGAGTGAAAGCCTTTGGCAAGAGGGTTATGAGTGGAGTTAAGGTGAACTGGCTGTCCAGCCAGCCATTGGATACACAGAGGTCTAAACAGGAGACTTGGAAGTCATTAGCGTGTGGATGTGAATTTAAGCCACATAATCCACAAAGAGTAAGCTATGCATAGGGGATTCAGTTAAATCTCTGGGGAAAATCAAAAGGGATAGTTAGGTGAAGAGGATCCTAAAAAATGTAGATGTAACAGAGTGCCTTAAGTATCATTTGAAATAGCTAACCTACTGCTTTCATAATTTGGTGTTATTTAAACTTTTTTTTTATTGAAAACCCATTTTTAACTTAAAATGGAAATTGGAAATCAGCATTCTTATGTCATTACATAAATCTGTGATTACTATGGATAATCTCATTCACATGTGATTTCAACTTCCTCTGACCATTATTGTAATAACTATAAAATTTACTTTAAGCCTCATAGTCTCTCCTGAAAATATAACTCATATATACAACAAACCACTGGATGCTTGGATGCTGCTATTTGGATAGGCCACAGAAATCTCAAGCTCAATATGTTTCGAACTGATAAACCTTAATCCCAACATGTTCTCTCTCATTTAATGTTACCGAAGTCTATTCATTCACCCAAACCATACTTTTCCTCATGCTCTCTCCTCACAAAATGTCAGTTAGGAATCATAATATGTCTATTTCTGAAAAATCACTGCAATCTGTTCCATATTTTCCACTCCTACCAGCAAGCACTGCCTTAATTCAGAACTACTTGCCAAAATTATCAAAATAGCCTCCTTAATATTATATCTTTGCTTCTAATATTGCCCCATAAGTCCTTTCTTATTGATGCTACCAATATTATATTTTAAAACTAAAATTTAATTATGTCATTCTTGCCTAAACACCCTCAAAGTCATGCTCACATCCTTCGTATAAAGACTCAAATTCTTCAGTGTGACTTACATGACTGACAAAGACAGTTCATATGTATAAAATGCATCTCATAATAGAATCATAGCCAGGAAGGGGTTATCCAGCCCCACCACCCTCCCCATGATATTATAACCCAGCAACCAGGAGAGGTCATATGACTAGTTCTCACAAAAGATACAACAGCTGGAGTGAAACAGCTGGAGTTCCAACCTTAAAGAGAAAATTCTGGCCATAACAACCCAGCCTTAACCACACAGATGAGAGCCTTAAGAGAAAAGGAATCTGGTCCCTGAATCACTGTGTGGAAGAGAGCTCCTAGAGGATCTGTAGGACCCACCCTGGACTGTTACCTGAGAGAAAAATAAACATTTGCTGCATTTGAACTATTACATTTTGAGACATATTTGTTATCATAGTGTAACCTTTGCCGACACAAAATCTTTTATAATTCAATCCCTAATGACATTTCCAACTTTATCCTCCACCATTTCCAACCAACACTGAACTATTGAAAATTCCATAGATAATTCATGCTAACACTTGCTTTTATGCCTTTGTTCCTGCTGTTCTATCTGCAAGGTTATACCCTCTCTTGTCTTTTCATGTAAGACAATGTCAGGCATCAGTCCTCTGGAAAATTTTTTTCTCCTTGTTATGGGCTGAACTGTGTACCCCCACCCCAAATTCATATGTTGCAGCCCTAACCCCCAGTACATCAGAATGTGACTGTATTGAGAAAGAGGGACTTTAAATTAATTAAGACTTAATTGAGGTTAAATGAGATCTTTAGGGTAGGACTTAATTCAACCTGACTGATATCCTTATAAGAAATGGAAATTTGGGCACTCAGAGAAATGCCAAGAGTGCACTCACACAGAGAAAAGATGATGAGAGGACATAGCGAGAAACTGGCCATCTGTAGGCCAAGGAGAAAGACCACAGAAGAAACTCAAACTGCCAACACATTGATCTTGAACTTCCAGCCTCCAGAACAGTGAGAAAATAAATTTCTGTTGTTTAAGCCAATTTGTGGTATTTTGTTATGGCAGCTCTTGCAAACTAATATACTCCTTGAGGAAGGATGTCTGCACCTCTCAAATTCAGTGGCATTCTGAGCATGTCTCCTGTTAGCACTTATCACAGCTATTTTTCAATCATTGGTTTACTTTGTCTCCCTAACTAGTCTGAGAATCTTCGAGGAAAGTCACTCTGCCTTATTTATCTGCTTCAGTAATCCCTGACAATATGGCTGAAAATTTTTAAGAAATGAATAAATGTTCTTTACAATAAATAGATTTCTTCTTTAAAACTTGCAACTTACCAGTAAGTAACTAGTTGGAGTTTTCCCTTGTTGTTAGCCTCCTGACATACCTGGCCAGAGCACCAAATAGGCAGCACTTATTTTGATAATTGGATTTTATTATTGGAGCTCTACCATGCCATGTTTTAAATTGTGTGGGCATCACTTAAAGATGAAGTTTCCATACCTTTGCATATGTACTAAAGTCCAGAAGATGAAATTGGGCTTTAAGCCAGAAAAAAATCTCTCAGTAAAGGTGGTTAGGTTGTCGTAGTGGACTGCTTTTGATATTTTAACTATACTACAATAGCCTCCTTTTTCCAAGAGCTACTTCCTTGTACAAAGGTGAGTTTAACCTCATTTATTTATTTATTTACTGACTTATTTATTGTTTTTGATTTAAACAGATTTAGAATTCCTTTGCTGCTTTTCTTTGGCACTAGTTTATGGTATAAAATAGGTAAATAAACAAAAAACAATTGGAATAATAATTATAATTTTTTAAAAACCCTGTCAACAACTTTCAGTCATTTCTTTATGTTTTATATTTTGAAAAACTTAAAAAAATATCAAATAATCTAAAAGGAAAAACTATTTGTGGGTTATTTACACCTCTGATAAATAGACAAAAACAGATCCAGGTGTCTCTCTGCCTGGGTAATATTCATGAGAACTAGTGCTAGGGACTTAGGCAGTCAGAGGGGCTCCAGCAGTGGCCTGAGACCATGTAGACTTCAGCTGGCACCATCCTGGTTCTCCTTTCCAGAAAGTTCAGGTGCCTAGTGTGAACCCTCTTCCATCACCTTCATGAGCTCCAAGATAAAAGCTCCTGAAGCCACTCCAGGTAAGATCTTCATAAAGGCAGGACCCCCAAAAGTCTCCCCAGCACTCCTCAAACCATTCTGTTCTACAGAAACTATTTCCAGAAATGTGAGCCAGCCCCGGTAGAAGGTAGAAGACCCGGGGTCCTTATGCAGTGGTGGATTTAACCCGGTCTGTATGCCACACTCAGTTGGACTGGAGTGGTCACTAGATACAAGTTTTACTAATAAGATCTAATTCCTAAATTTTGAATTGAGAGTGAGAGAAGCTAATCTCAGTCTCTTTTGAGTGGCTGATACTGAGAAAATTAAACTCCAGAATTGTGGGGCAGTCTTTTGCATTGAGAAACAAAACACTGGACTGAAGAGCAAGACAGCCAAAATACAGAAGGCGTGCAGAGAAAAACAAAGACTAACAGGTGGTTACAGGGGAAGGCGGAGAGGAAGAGGTAAGGGAGAGGGAATGGGAGATGGTGAAGAAGAAGGAGGAGGAAGAGGTAGAGGAGGAGAGGGAGAAAGAGAAATACAGAGGCAGCTGTAATGCCAATTTTCATTTCGCTTTTCAATTCCTTCTGAAGTCTTATTGGATTCTTTCCTATTGGGTCCTATGAGAATCTTATAACAAATTCTATTTTGGCTTGGAAAGAGATTTCTATTATTTATAAGAAAAGCAGTCCTTGCTTGAATAATTTGGATAGTATAGTTGTCTATAAATTTTGATCACTCGATTTATTCTCCCTTGGTTTTAGCGATAACACGTCAATCATCATTTTGGAGACACTTTCCTTTATTCTAGTCCATAAGATTCATTAGGGCCCACCCCAGGCCATAATAATTAGTTTGAGAAGGGAAATATGATCCAAAGTGGGCTAATATCTCCATCAGTAATATTTGCTAGAATTATGGAGAGGTTGTGAGAAGTTGACGCATTTTTTTTTCCTTGAGTTTGCTAACTAGTAAAAATGACAGCCTGTAGCTGCTGGTCATCTTGCTGACATGAAAAGAGAAATCCTGAGAATGAAACCAATACTGAAGGCACAGCAAAAGATAGCAAAAATTTCATACATTCTACATACATCATTGAGCACCAAGATCCATCTGTTTTTAAAGCCCTAGACTCTTGAATTATTTCATCAATAAGTGTCCTTTTTAAAAGCCAGTTTGAGGTGGGCTTTTGTTATTTATAACAGGAAAGTTCAGATAGGCATGGATATCATTTCTCTGTATATGAATTTTTATGTACACCTAGCATCAAATGCCTAGTATTGTATGAAACATAGCAGATGCTCACAGAATATCTGGTACCGAACAAAGAAGACAAATGCTACCTACTTAGCCATTTTTCTGGGAGAGATGTTGTTTTTATTTTTTAATTAAATTTATTTAGGTGACATTTGTCAATAAAATTATGTAGATTTCAAGTGTATAGTTCAATAATACATCATCTGCATATTGCATTGTGTGTTCACCAACCAAAGTCAAATATTCTATCGTCATATATTTGACCCCTTTTACCCATCCATGTCACTTTTGGATATG
The DNA here is from genome assembly GCF_000151845.1 of Pteropus vampyrus. Taxonomy (NCBI): domain Eukaryota; kingdom Metazoa; phylum Chordata; class Mammalia; order Chiroptera; family Pteropodidae; genus Pteropus; species Pteropus vampyrus. The sequence goes on along the minus strand of NW_011888896.1, from coordinate 3,496,325 downwards.
TCTTTTTACAGCCTTAACTCTTCATTAGACTATTCTGTCAAATCATTGCTCTAGCATATGTGAGTTTTAGTCAGAGGGATTAGATGAGAAGGATTATTACTTAAGTCCTTGCTATTTCTTGCCACCTTAACCAATCAGTTACAACATTTGTCCTTCAAAGGCCAAATCCTAAGTAGTTTTTCTTTCTCTATCTCACTACCACTATCTTAATGAGAACTCTCCATCTGAGTCAGCATAATGGCCTCTTGATGAATCTCCATGTCTCCAGACTCTTTTTTCTCCAATCCATTTACTACGATGTAATGAGAAACATCTATCTAATCGCAGTGTCTGACTGTGATCATTATACAAGTTACAGATAATATATATAAGGGAACTAAAAAATGTGCATGGCACATCAATTAAAATGAAAATCTCCACAGCTATGAAGATATCACAGTAATATTAACAGGTACTTACATTTTTTAGTACTAACTATATACTTGGTGCCTTACTTTATCCAATTTAACTTTTACATTGACAATTTGAGGTACTTTAAAGATGAAGAATCCAACACCCAGAGTGCTTACATAATTGGACTAAAGTCACATAGTTAGCTAGTAGATGCGATTATAGCCAAACGCAGGGGCCTGATTTCCAAGTTGTTGTGTAATTTCCCTGCTACTACCTATTGCATCTCTCTACAATGTAATTTGTATATTTTCTGAGCTGAAAAACAAACTAAATATCACCCTTTCTAACTCGGAGAAATTAATGATAATGAGGCACAAAAGCTGATTCAAGAAAATGTCCCAACTCTGCTGCAGATCCTTCTCTTACTGTTTATAGGTTTACAGTTTTGTGAAAAGTAACCCACGAGAGACTTTGCTTTCAGTTGGAACTGTGGGATAGGCATTTACTACAAAATGTCTGCTCTCAAATTCAGACTGTCTCTGTCCACAAGGCGTGTGTCTATGCATATAAAACCCAGAGAGTTACTCTAGTAGACTAAATCGGGATGCTTTCCAAGGACATGGAGTCATGGGACAACGTAACTTAGACAACCTAATCTGACTTGATTTGATGTAGGTAAAAATATTTATTGGTTTGTTTGTTTTTACAAAAAGTTTACATTCATATATTGATGAGACTGAGCAAACCTAACTATATACTTCCATTATTTGCCTTATGTCAAATTAAAAGAAAAAACAAAGCAGAAATTTCTTCCTCACAGAAAAAGCTATATTTTTCTTTTAAAATACCTGATTTGTGAAAGTACAGGAGGAAAATATGTAATGGTCCTTCAAAAATCTCATTTCATGATAGAAGTATAAAACATGTATCTTAACATAGAGAAAGGATTACTGGTGTAGACAAACTCAGTGGGATTCTTTGTATTCTCAACTAAAAACTCTGTCCGGAGTCCACCATTGTTGATTCCTCAGGAGGCAAAAAGTGCTAAAGATTATTGAATTTAGATTGTGATGAATTCAGTGAAGACTTCCAGTGTACGGCTGACACTGGAAAGATCTTAGGTAAGAAGATTCTGAAATTATTTTCAGATATGTCATAATTTCCATTGCGATAGTAGCCAACATAGGATGAGAGAGCAAAAGGAATCTCAGGGTTTTGTTGATATCTGCTTTCCTTTGTCCCTTCACAGGTGAAGATCCTGAGGCCCCTCATTTCCAGAATCAGACACCTCTGTCTGATGATACCAATCCATATACACTCTCTATAACCTGGGCTACGAGCATGGGCTCTGGGCTCATGCCCTCTGGACTTGAGTCCCAGGTCCACTATGTATTTCCTTAATAAACTTATACAAGTTACTCACTCCCCTCCTTTATTTACCAAACACTTGCGTAACAGTTATCTTGATCTAGGCACTGTTTGAGGCTCTTGATACTCTTAACAACCCAAAAAGATTGTTATCACTCAGGGTTTACAAATGAAGAGATTCATTACAGAGAGTAAGTAAATTTCCCCAGCAAGAGGATAACAGAGTCAGCAGTCAGCCCTCAGGCTGTTTGGTTCCAGAGCCCATGGGTTTTATCACCACTTAACTGGTTGTGCTAAACTGTGGCAAATAATCATTCTTCCTCAGAGTGTGGTAAGACTAAATTGAGATAATCCACACAAACCATCCTATAATAATAGGCATATATCCGCAGTCAGTCTGTGGGGTCTGAAATTAGCCTGTTGAGGTAAAGCTGCTATGTCTGGAAGGCCCTAGGTGTCATGGTGCTTTCCCCAACAGCCCACCCCACTGGCACAGTGTGCACACGTGGACTTCTGCTTTAGTTTTCCTGTTTGACATTCCTGTTTCCAATGGGACTGTGCCCCAGACCTGACCTCCAGCTCGTTTGGCCGGGGTCCTGATCGTTTTGCTCCAGGAATCAGGTGTGCGTGGTCACAGGTCTTATGTTCCAGGCCCTGCTACACTTTACTTTCAGTTGTTGATTTGCCCCTGCATGTCCTTGAGCAAGTTTATATCATGCCAGGTATAACTATATAAAAAGATTTTCGGTGACCTGAAGCAGCATAGCAAATTAGAAAAGAAATAAACTCAAGAGTCCCAGATCTGGGTTTGAATCTTACCCTCAGCAGGGTATTCTTAGGAAAGTCGGTTATCTGCTTTATGACTAGTTTGTTCATTGATAAAAAATAGGGATAAGAATTTTTATCCTCAGGGTCATTGCCAGAATTAAACATATCACATGTGGATATATCTAACTCTGTGTTTAAGCTAAGGTAGATGTTAAACAAAATTCCTTTCTCTCACTTTCTGAAAGTAAAGGGAGCTTCATACGTCTGGAAAAATAACTCAAGTTAACTTTTGTATTAGACAAGACACAAACTCAGGTTCTCACACTGCTATAGACTGAGATTACTGAACTTCAGGTAGCATTGCTGAGACTCATCAAAGCTGATAAGGTCATGCATTGCTTACATCACTATTGAATACTTTCAATTAAAATAACCAGCATGATATGATAGAAACAGTTATACTCCATATACATTTGTTTATTTATCTATGTATATGTGTTCAAAAAGTTTATATTTATAAATATTTTGGTTTGTTTTGTTTTGCTAGGATGCCTGATTGTTTGTGCTTGGGAATCCTAAGAAACAAATTGAATTTTTTTTTTTTTTTTTTAAAGTCCAGGTAATTGAAATAGAGCATAAATGCTAGACAACACAATAAGATTTCATCAGGGCTGCGGACGCAGTGAGTGTAATGGAATAGTAGGGTTTTCCTGTAATGCCTGAGAAAGAGCCCAGGTCACACTTCGCTGCTTGGGAAGATACAGTAACTGCTGTCGAACAAAACCAACATTCCCTGTAAAGTTGAACATGAACCTTTGAGCTTTGCATGTTGCTATTATTCTGAAAATAGCTGCTTACTAACTTTCAGTTATTTGTGATATTTAAAGAAAGTAGGAGACATAATCTAATCACTGAGACTAGAAACTGGCACAGCCCCATATGCAATTAGTTTAGCTAGTGTGTCTGATAATTCTTTTATGTACTTCATTCCTTGTACAAGATATTTCTTAATTATACAGAAACCGATAAGCACATTTTGGTGAAGCAGTCCTTGCATGAACTGAAAAGGAAAAATGATCAGTGGCATTTAATCTGAATTGTGAATAATTTCTCAAGTTTATCTACATTCTTGGCTTAAGAATTTGAGTTCTTGATTCAGGTGCCTAAAATTAGGGTGAATATTTTGATTTTGATCAAGTTAGGATGTATCGAATGGGATTTTTGAAATCTTTGTTATAGTTACTGCATTTTCAGGATGATATTGTACCTATAGGTATATGATAAAAGCTAAGTTTTCTTTCCATTTTCTTATCAATCTGGAATATGTGCATCAAGTTCAAATCTCAAGTCTTGAGTCAAAATATAAGAAGGGCTCCTTATAGGTCATAAAGACATAGCCTGGAGAGCCTTTGTTCTCAGTCTCTGCACCCCAAACATGGAGGCAGGGAGATGAGGGAAAGACAATGAAGAAGCAGTGTGGGTCAAGTGCAAGCTCATGTGTGATATCCATTCAAATATATTAGCATTACTATATTTTAGTACTCAGAAGTATTTGTGATAGGCTACTTTAACTCTCTGGCATTCTTTGCTGTAATTCAGCCTTGCCTTTAAATGCTCCTAACCAGAGACGGGCCAGGTATGAATTAAAAGACCAGAGCCTAGATGGGAATTGGGCTGCCCTTGACAGTCTCACTTCTGCTGTGGATGGTTCTCCATTCCAAATGTTTACTCTAGATAGATATCTCATAAACAAAAATTAGAACATGCCTCTCAAAGGCTCTACTAGTATTAAAACGCTTTCTTAGAGTTAAGTATTAGAATAGATTCTAATGTAGTTTGTACTTTATCCACAGAGCTCCTCCATTGTCTTTTTGTGTGTAGAGTAAAGCCATTGAGAGAAAAGTTTTTAGTGATGGAGAGGAAGTTACACACACACACACACACACACACACACACACACACAAATGTATTATCTCTCGCGCACACACACACATACCCACACACACACGTGCATATGCATATGCCTACAGATAAAGATACAAAAGATTTGTTTCTTACAAAATATTTGGAACAGTTCAAGTCCCTAGGGTTAAAGTCTCTTCCCTTAAGAAGTTTGGTATTTCATAATTTTCTATGTACAAAATACTGTTCCACATTCTCCCTATGCCCTAAATTACTTTCTGATGTTTTAATGATGAATAGTCAAGCAACATTCAGTTAGCCCCACATCTTTAAATTATTCAAAAGAACTGAGCACCTTCTCTTAAAGTGTCTCACAACACCACAGAACACTGAGTAGGAAGAAAAGGATATTCAGACAAAAGGAATGGCAAGCTTAAAATTGGAGACAAGAAATGTAAAGTAGTTCAGAAGACTACAGTTCAAAGGAAAGGGGGAATGATGAAGTTAGACAAATGGTAAAGGTCGTGATGGATTTTGTAAGCCTTGTGAAAGAGTTTGGAAAGCAATGATATGCATCATTAACTGAAAAGAAAAATGTCAAGGACATTTGTACTGAGACTTAGCTTGCCAAGAGTTGTGCGGTCATTAATGCATTTCAGTCTGGGCTGCTCGTATTTTGGTCAGGGGTCGCCTGATGAGAGAGACTGGTGGCACAGATAGTGAAGACCTGAATACTCCAGAGCAGCACTGTTCGACCCAACTTTCTATACTGTCCATTAACCGCTAGTTATGTATGGCTTTGCGAATGCAAAATAAGGCTCCTGCACTGAAGATGGTAATTGCCTTTAGGGCACTGGATAGTGAAGGAAAAATAAAAATAGGCTTGTTGAGGATTAAATGCTAGAAAAAATGGGCAGAACTCCACAATCCCTTCTGCAAATCCAGGACAATATTACGAATGCAGCCAAGTTCAATGACTGCGGGACACACCAGATTTAAAGAGTGAATGTGTCAAAGTCCAGAGGAACATTCTAGCACAGTCTGGCAAGAGTTAAGGAGCAGGGCAAGCTTGTAGGAGAGTCAGAAAAATTCTTCTGGAACTGATTCATTAAAGCAGAATTGTATTAGAAACACAAGGTGTGGTCTCCGAAAATTGACCTTCATCAGTCTTAAAGAAGAAACAGCCTGAACTAAATACCCTATTGCCTGTGGGGGGATTAACTAACCAAGAGGAAAACAAAATAGAAGACACTTGAATGTCTTTCTTCTTGTGCATCTAGAACTGTTGACTGTCCACTGGTAAATATGCCCCACCCCCAAATGGACACCAGTTATATGACTATTAGTCCAGAACTGTGAGGGGTTCTTTTTAAATAAATACTCTGCCTGCAGACCTAGACTCTGAAATATTTCAGATGACTAATGAGGAAGAATTGAGGCAGGCCTGTAGAACTAATTCCTTCACCTTCTTATAAGTAAACTAAAGGAGTTGGTTTGCTAATGTTTCAGGAGAAAAAAGGGGTATGCTCTATTAGCAATCTAGTACTTCAGACAAAAATCAGATAACACACTAGAAAGCCAAATATGCAAGAGATATTTTAGAATGAGATTCTGTTCCACAGAGAGCTTGCACTGATATAGTTTTCTTAATTATGCCTCACCTTTTAGACATAATTTATATGCTGATAAAATTTCAGCATTTCATGCTGCTCTTTAAATATATTCCTTTTCTTTTTAAGTGAAGACACTATTAATCATAATTTTAATGTGTCCAGTAAAACTAAATGTTAACCATCTATTGTATGCTTAATTATTTTCATCTTTGTCTAAATTATATTGTTTTTTATCTTAGCTTTTAATCACATTTATAAATTTTTAGATTTTAATTTTTTACTTGCTTTTAAATAATAAGAGAAAATGGTAACAAAATAGTCAAATAATTTTGCAATACCACTGCCCAAGACAAATTTAGAGATATGGCATAACCTATAAGAAGAGATAGTAAAAAAATGAATGTTTGTCAGCATATTACAAATCTTTAAATTTGGCATAGAAAAGGTCATATTATGGTGTCGGTGCATAAATCACAAAACACAGATATTAAAATGCAGTGTTTCCAAGTCAAGAGCAAGCTCTTTTTTCCCTGTATTTCACTATATTATGTGATGGGGAGGTGTGCCAGTGTACCTTCAGCAGGGAAGCATACAGGTTGAAAGAGGTGGAGATTGATTGGGCAGCACTGAAAAAGAAAAGAGAAAGAATGCCAATGTTTACTGAACACCTAGGTACTTAAAGATGCACCTAATTATCTCGCTTATTCTTCACAGCAACTCCTTCGCTCATCACACAAATATGTCTTTACTATCTTTAATATTCCAGGCACTGTGCTTGGTAGAGACAAGGCTGAACTAGACCAAGCCAGTCTCTGCCTTTGTGAAACCCATAATCTTATATAGATAACAAACAAGGAAGTAAACAGACAAATAAAAACAAATTGGAAATTAGGATACGCTCCATGAAGGAAATAAATGAGCCGAGGTAGCAAATAAGAGAGGAAACTACTGTATGTAGGAAGGTCAGGAAAGACTGTTTTGAGAAAGTTATTTAACCAAAGAAGGAAAACCAAAGGAAAAGAGAGCTGTCCATGTAAGAAATAGAAAAGAAAAGCGGATGACATGTGAAAGGCCCTAGGATGAGAAAGACTGCTGTCCACTGAGTTATGAATGGGCGGCGGGGAGGGGAGGGGTTGTTGAGGCTAGAATGGAAGCAGAAAAATTATCAGCAAGCTCTTGGTGGTGGTGTAGCTGAGAGACAAGATTCGCCTGAGTTAAAATAGGAGTATTAGAGATGAAGAGAAGTGAACAGTAGTATCACTTAACATATTTTGGAGGTAGAAATATATTTTATGGTAGTACTTGCCACATTTACTTATTGCTATCTCCATATAACAGATGAGAAACAGCCTCAAAAATTAGGAAATTAACTAAAACTCTTATAATAACTTTGGGATGGAGTTATGAACCCTGCCTTCCGTGAATCCTTTCCACGGCATCAAACTCCTTCGCCTTTTTAATTCAAAGTTAATGTAGGTTTTAAAGGGTTCTAAGAGTGAAACCTTTTGCCAGTCTAATGATTTTGAATTAGGATATGCTTTATTAACCAGGGCAGCTTACAGATTTTTCAGTTCATAAACCCATAACTTCGTTTTATCTGAAAGAGGTACAAAATTCTACAAACACTCCAGATACATTTCTTCTGCACAAAATGTCAAAATACTGTTGCATTTCTTCCAGAGATGTGCTGCATTTTCTTCAGCCTGTGGAGAAGTTTCTACTAACTAAAGCAAGAACCAGTTGCAACTCTGAATGATGCACTGTTCTTACCATAAGTCTAAATTGGGTTATTTGAGTGGCCAACCTGTTTTTTCAGCTTTGCTAAAAATATGCCTGTATCTGCCTATATTTAAAATGGCCCTGGTTGCTGATAATCTTTCAGCTTGCCAAGTAAATCAACACGTGGAAAGGCTTAACATCAGTAGGCTTGGAGTCGAGAGCTGAGCTGAAAAGGACCTTGCCCTTTTAAACTCAGAACTCCTACAGTTATTTCCTACATTTTTATTCTGTCTTTACTCTTGAGGTTCTGGGGTGTATATTAAGGCTGCTCACTAGTGCTTCCATTTCTCCTTTTTCTTGGTGCACAGTAAGATTGTATTTCCTCACTCTTTGCAATTGTCATGCCATAGTACTTGCTCTAGAATTATTTAGAGCTTCTATACAATTCACTTCATTTTCCTACTACATAACCTCATCTTGACTGGTACAGGTTCCTTCATACTCTTGATGTGAAGGAAAATACAAATTTCCAAATTAGAGACAGTATAGTGGCAGAAAATGAGGAGATTTGATTTTAAATAGAGCTGTATTTAATCATTTGCAACTTACTCTCTGAGCCTTCTTTTTCTCAGCTGTAAAAGAGAGACAATAGCAAAGTTTGCTCTAACAATTTAGTATGTCAAGTGCCTAGTAGGATGTCAAACTACAGATGATGTTCAATGTTCAATAGCTATTTTTATGATGAATAATGATAAATAGACTAAAAATCTAGAAGGATATGTCCATGAGGCAGAACTGAATCTGAAGAGACTACAGAAAGGGGGAAAATTTGTCATTTGTCCCCTCTTACTTCCTCTTTCTTCTCTCCCTGTAAGCTTCTTCCTTGTTGCAAACACAGCTTTCCCTTCCTCAGTGTACCCTGTTGCTTTCTCTGCCTTCTTCCCATTCTTCTGTCATGAGCCACTACCAGGAAAGTGTGTATCGTTCATTAAATCACTTATTAAAAGTAGCTGCATTTTAACAGAAATTAAATGAAAGGACTAAAGCTCCAATATATCAATGCATATATTTGTATATGGTTCAGTGTTTCAGTTATATATGTTCAGTTATATACGTTACATATTGTAAATTTTTTAAAATGTTACTTCTGTTTTTCCTTTGCATCATATAGCTTCACATCTTTCTCTGGTTCCTATTCCCAAGTAACACACAATCAAGAGGATTTCATTCACTTAATAAGTATATGAAGAAAGAAAAAAAGAGAGAGAGAAAAGAAGGGTGGGAGGGAGGCACAGAGGAAGGGAAAGTAGGAAGACAAGAAGGAAAGAAAAAGAAAACTCCCTACTAAGAAAAACAATTCTAAATTCAGGTGGAGATACTTTTCCTTCTGTGAATGGTCTGATTTCGTTCTATCAGCAGAGATTGGAAGGACTTGGAGTTACTCTGCCTTTGCCCTCTTTCCCCAGTAGAGATGTAAGAGATATAAAAACTTTTTATAACACTTCTGATAATATCACTAGAAATTGTCCATTAATTTCCAAAGCAGGACCTCCTGCCTGGAAGACTTTTAGTCCTATTTGATTTTATCATTTATTCATGGGTAGAATTATTCCAGAAATATATTTTAGGGCCTAATCTCATCACTATATATAATTATACATTCCTTTTTCAAACAGCTAACCAGATTATCTAATGAAAAACCAAAGAGACAAAGGGATTTCCCAATACTCAGTCTAGGATTGGTTGTAGCTGAACTTTTGCTGTTTATGCCACCTCAAGTAGCTATTTCCAACCTCACATAAAAGGAGAGCCTGTACAGGTTTGGGACAGCTGTCTCCATCATGAAGAAGGGTTAGTTTCTTATATAGTCTCAGAGTCTGGAATGTAAAATGTAAAATTATTAAGTACATGGTGAACATTGTCAAATGGATCATATTGATGCAGTCCCTCTATTTGCTACCATCATTAGTATACATAGAGATACCCTAAATAATTATAGGCATTTATAATTAGGTTTTATTGGGAATGTATTTCAAGAAAATAATTTGTTCAGCTATGTACCAGATGAGTAATAGTCGGGTGCTGGCAAAATCTCCCACCATGACTGTGAAAACACAGCAAAAAGCAGTGATACAAAAATAACTTTAGAAAGATGTTGAAAGTTTCACTATTTTTCCAAAAACAATTGCATCACTTCTTAGAAACATAAGAACATGTCTTTTCAACCATTGTTTTTCTTTTTAAAAAGTATGGGGGGAGTATGTAAATACAGTAACAAAATGAAAAAGTACAGCCAATGGAATTATACTGGCACAACCTACGAGTCAGGGTTAGAACAAGAATATGTATATTAAAAATAAACACCGAACAATATTCTGTTCGATCATGAATATCTTTTCAAAGACGCCAAAGCAACAAGATGATTTCAAGGAGGAAAACAAATAACAAAGTATCTTCACTCTCGGGAAGGAAAGGGGTACAGCCCTGATCAGTTGGGGAAAAAAATCAGTTGGGGATTCACAAAATCAAACTATTCCTTAGAAAATAGAAGGGAGGTAGTATGTCAAGGAAAGAGCGGTAGTTAGCCCCTGGATTGAAATCATGACTTTCTTAGTCCTCAGAGAATTTGAACTACATGCATTTCCTAAGCTGCAGCTACACTCCCAAAGTTCTAACATCTGGGCCCCATTTGACAAACGCAGTTCTCAAGCTTTAGTGTGCATCTAGAGGGTGTCTAAAACACAGATTGCTGGGCTGCAGTCCCAGAGTTTCAGATTCAGTAGGTCTGGAGTGAGATCAAAGAATTTGTATTTCTACTTATTGAAAATTATTCCCAGGTGATGTTGATGTTGCTGGTCTGTGAATGATGCTTTGAGAATTACTGTACTACATAAATGTTGTCAAGCCTGCTCAATGGAAAGAATCACCTGGAAAGAACGTATTTATTATTTATTTATTTATTATTAAATTTTGGGGGGTGATATTAGCTAATAAAATTATGTTTCAAGTGTACAATTCAATAAATACATCATATGTATATTGCATTGTATGTTCACCACCCAAAGTTAAATTTCCTTCTGTCGCCTTATATTTCATCCCCTTTATCTTTATTTACCTCCTCCCATCCCCCCATCCCTCTGATGACCACTAAATTGTTGTCTGTGTCCCTGAGTCTCTGTTTTCCTTGTTCATTGCTTTCAGTTTTATATCCTACATATGAACAAAATCATATGGTTCTCAACTTTTTCTGTCTGACTTATTTTGCTTAGTATGATAAAAATACTAAATCACAGGTCCCTTGCCAGACTTTCTGACTCAACTTCCAGGGAAGAGATGAGGATTCTCTATTTTGGGTGATTAGTATGATTAGATAAATTTGGCAAATGCTACACCAAATATCCATGAGTTTCATTTCAGCGTCTGTCCTTTCCCCACGTGGTACCAATGAATGGGTTTCGCGATATGGCTGTAGTTGTGTAATGAATTAAGAGTAGCGCAACCACTAAATTCTGTAACCCTAATATGCTGGCCTTATAGACCAACCATAGAACCCCACTCTTTTTCATGAACATGTTCCCTGGGAGACGGTCTTAATACCACTGGCCCTGGTATCATGTTTCGGTCCAGAGACCACCCTGAAACAAAATCAGATAATGTAGCTTTTTACTCTTTAGCTTCTCTTTATCCCATAGCCTACATCTTGCTTTGAACATTAATGGGAGCTCTAGCTTCAGGCTGTTTCTTCTTTAACTTGCAAGCATTTGCATATAACTTTTGTTCTAAGAAGTTTTATTTCAAAATTACCTTCTCGTTTTTTGGCAGGAATATTCTTGCTGGCACCTGCAGAGGAAATACCACTGGTTCAGCAGCTGGCTGATGGTAATTCAAGTTAACTTGTTAAAGGATGGTTGGAGATTTGCAAAAATCTTGGGTAAAATTGTTTGGGACTCTATTATGTCCATATGCCTCTTTGGCACACACATAATTCTTATCTCTAAGATCCAAATTCCAGCCACTTACTCAAAATTGTGGCATGTGGTAAATAACTTTTTTAGACAATCTTTTACTTTGGGAAAATTTATAGTGGTTTTAAGAAAATGGCCTCACATATATTATCTCTAACCTTTTCAGCAACTCTACAAGGTAGGTGTTACTCTCTTTTACAAACAAGGAAATTGATGCTAAGTAAGATTAAAAGCAGAATTTTCAAGGTTACTCTCACAAGGTTATGTCATTCTTTCTCAGTTCTGTCTGCTACATCTACCTATAGGTATAGAATTGAAATTCAGCTCCTACACCAAGGTAAGAGATGACATAGATAACTAAAAAAATTATTTTATATATAGGCTTATATTTATCTCATTTTTTTTTTTCTAACAGCAATCATCCCATATTCAACAAATATTTACAGTTGTCTTCTTCAAGCATCTAAGGACTCATCTATGCTTAAGTTTAAACACTGACCAAAATAGCACAACATTAATGAGGAAAAGTAAATAAAGAATCAACTCTCAACTAAATGCCACACTTACCCATAGTATGTGTACCTAGTTGTCTTAAACATCACTCACACAGATTGCAATCTGGTCACTTAGTCTCTCCATCGAGTTTTTATTGAGCAATTTCTATGTGCTTAGCACAGTGCTGGACTCTGTAGGTATCTATAAGAGATATATAAAGCATGGGTCCTGCCCACAGGGAGCTTACAATATGGTTGAATTAAAAAAAAACAAAACAAAACTACAAAGGTTCTTGAAGATACATATTGTACAAATTATTTTTATATAAAAAACATTTTAGATAATGAACAAAATAAAGCTTTAGAATATAAATGAAATGAAGAAACACTTTTATCTATGAGATGAGCCTAGAGATATTTTAAATTAACAAAATATTTAGTAAAAGCCTGGATTAAAGAAAAATAGAAGCACAAATATTTTTAAGACAGCAATTAAACATTTAAGTATTCATAGTGATTAAAAGTATATCAAGCAAGGTATGTTTTATACAGACCCTTAAGGTACATAAATAATTACAATTATCTTAACAGCAGGTTCCTTTTGAACGTGCTTCCAACTATCGAGGATGTTGATAAATTTTTGTTCTCTTAAGTAGTTCATATTGTTTCTTTATAACCTGGATTTCATTATTTATTTAATTTTTAAAAGTAATTCTTGTAGATAGTAAAAATGTGGTCAATTCAACTCTGTCTAAATTTTAATATATTTTGTGGACCAAAGTCCTCTTCTAACTATGAGAGATATACACATTTACATATAAAAGATAATGTCTCTAATTTTCTCCTCCATCCTTGGGAGAATTTGGATAAATACAGCTTCTGATGGAAGCTCAATCTTCTAATCCTAACATTCTTTGCTTTCTTACCTCTCCCTGGCTCTAAGAACTTGGCATGGCTTGGCATACCTCTTCTCATTACCGTGGCCCAACCTCTCTTGGGAGCAGCTCAGCTGTGTTGTACATTTGTTTGTTTGTTTTGTTTTGTTTCACCATGGGTTGCAGTGGTGTTGAATGAAAGAACTGGTTCTGCAATAGGATAGAGGTGGGAGTAGGCAGCAGTTCATTTCTTCCAATGCAAAGCCATAGGTTTAAAATTACATAGAATATATTATATGTTGTCAAGAACTATATCTATACAGCCTACTTATAAAGCATATTAATGCCACAAATTTGTTTTGCATATGTATCCCATAGAGCTTTACAGCAATTACTATAATTATAATAAAACACAGATCAAGCACCATTTCTCCATGCGTAACATTCTTTGACAGAGTTTCTAAGAAATTTATTTTATTTTGAAGTTTGATCCTATCCTCAATAACTTCATTATATAATTATAGGAATCTATGTTTATTAAAGACATTAAAGAAAATAAAGATAAAAATATCTGTTAAAAAATCAATAATTATATTACTGAATAATGATCCAGAATATTTGATGTTACAGAGCTTATTGTTTTGGGTGAATTTAGTATGCAATGCATACATTTCTGGGGTTAAAAACAAAAGTATCAAAAGTATTTTTTACCAATATGTACTGTCTTTATATCATATTTCAACCTATTTGGACAAAGATCATTTCTAGTTTTTTGAGAAATATCTTTGCCATATAGTCATTATTTTTCAAGCTTTTCCAATCATTTTATTACTTTATCACTTTCACGGATAGAGCTTCAATAAACATTGTTATGTCAAACTTCATGTGTCTATTCTGCCTGGATGTAGCATTTTTAAATCAGGAAAGTTTAACATGAAATTTACCAAGTTGAACAACGACATAGAAACAAAGGGCTTTCTATCACATTCATTGACATTTGCAACTACTAGTCTTATACATAAATTGTTCCTTTGTTGAGAATTTACAAAATTACATCTTTCTTGGTGTCAAATACTGCACTAGTGCTGGGAGATCTATTAAGAAAATATAAGAAGAGGGTTCTGACCACCATGGGATAGAATTTTGTCAAGGGAAAAAAGATATATAGAATGAAAATATTTAAGGAATAAATCAATAATCATCAAAATGAGCATGATACGACTTCAGAGTTGGGAATAGAAGTGAGAGGAGAAGAAAGGTACTTAAATTGTTTAAGGCCTAAGGACAAGGTGAGACTTGAACATGGGGAAGGTGGTTAGATTTTGCATGGGTAAAAATAATCGTGAGATATTATAAACAAGAATAGCATTCAGAGGCCTAAAGTTGATTCTGTCCATGACATTTAAACTCCCACAGTCAGGCAGCCAGTTTATAGTTGACAATGAGATCATATTACATAGTTGAAGATAAGTTTGGATAAAGAATTAATCACAGTAAATACTTACTGAGTACCTATTGTGTTACACTCACTTCACATATATTATCACAATAACCCTACAGGTAACTACTATTAGCTTTGGTTTATAGATTAATTCATTGAGACTCCGTGAGATTAATTAATTTTCTCAAGGTCACAGAACTAGTGAGTGGCACAGCCAGATTTAAATCTAAGTTTAGTTCCAGAACCCATGCTTCCATAACTATATCGTATTATTTTATAAATGGAATATTATTGTAACAAACTTTACATCCTACTGTGCTATGGGGAGAACAGTAAACCTGGAATCAAAATACTTGACCTTGGATCTGATTTCTTACTTATATTAACTATATGACATTGGAGAAGCCCTCTCGAAACTTTACCCTATTTTGTAAAAATAAAATAATAACTAGATGACAGCTAGACAACCGTGAAGATGGATAATGGACAAATAGATGTAATGGAAGCATGGACATTCCTATGATGATTGGAAAATTCTATTTGCTCAATAAAATTTGTTGAATTTAAACCGGAATCAAGAAATTGTATGAAGCATTGTTTATACTGCTTTGTGGTTGTTCCATGAGGCCTTTTCAAATAC
>NW_011888896.1:3467208-3480597 GCF_000151845.1 Pteropus vampyrus | reverse complement strand
GCAGTGGTGTTGAATGAAAGAACTGGTTCTGCAATAGGATAGAGGTGGGAGTAGGCAGCAGTTCATTTCTTCCAATGCAAAGCCATAGGTTTAAAATTACATAGAATATATTATATGTTGTCAAGAACTATATCTATACAGCCTACTTATAAAGCATATTAATGCCACAAATTTGTTTTGCATATGTATCCCATAGAGCTTTACAGCAATTACTATAATTATAATAAAACACAGATCAAGCACCATTTCTCCATGCGTAACATTCTTTGACAGAGTTTCTAAGAAATTTATTTTATTTTGAAGTTTGATCCTATCCTCAATAACTTCATTATATAATTATAGGAATCTATGTTTATTAAAGACATTAAAGAAAATAAAGATAAAAATATCTGTTAAAAAATCAATAATTATATTACTGAATAATGATCCAGAATATTTGATGTTACAGAGCTTATTGTTTTGGGTGAATTTAGTATGCAATGCATACATTTCTGGGGTTAAAAACAAAAGTATCAAAAGTATTTTTTACCAATATGTACTGTCTTTATATCATATTTCAACCTATTTGGACAAAGATCATTTCTAGTTTTTTGAGAAATATCTTTGCCATATAGTCATTATTTTTCAAGCTTTTCCAATCATTTTATTACTTTATCACTTTCACGGATAGAGCTTCAATAAACATTGTTATGTCAAACTTCATGTGTCTATTCTGCCTGGATGTAGCATTTTTAAATCAGGAAAGTTTAACATGAAATTTACCAAGTTGAACAACGACATAGAAACAAAGGGCTTTCTATCACATTCATTGACATTTGCAACTACTAGTCTTATACATAAATTGTTCCTTTGTTGAGAATTTACAAAATTACATCTTTCTTGGTGTCAAATACTGCACTAGTGCTGGGAGATCTATTAAGAAAATATAAGAAGAGGGTTCTGACCACCATGGGATAGAATTTTGTCAAGGGAAAAAAGATATATAGAATGAAAATATTTAAGGAATAAATCAATAATCATCAAAATGAGCATGATACGACTTCAGAGTTGGGAATAGAAGTGAGAGGAGAAGAAAGGTACTTAAATTGTTTAAGGCCTAAGGACAAGGTGAGACTTGAACATGGGGAAGGTGGTTAGATTTTGCATGGGTAAAAATAATCGTGAGATATTATAAACAAGAATAGCATTCAGAGGCCTAAAGTTGATTCTGTCCATGACATTTAAACTCCCACAGTCAGGCAGCCAGTTTATAGTTGACAATGAGATCATATTACATAGTTGAAGATAAGTTTGGATAAAGAATTAATCACAGTAAATACTTACTGAGTACCTATTGTGTTACACTCACTTCACATATATTATCACAATAACCCTACAGGTAACTACTATTAGCTTTGGTTTATAGATTAATTCATTGAGACTCCGTGAGATTAATTAATTTTCTCAAGGTCACAGAACTAGTGAGTGGCACAGCCAGATTTAAATCTAAGTTTAGTTCCAGAACCCATGCTTCCATAACTATATCGTATTATTTTATAAATGGAATATTATTGTAACAAACTTTACATCCTACTGTGCTATGGGGAGAACAGTAAACCTGGAATCAAAATACTTGACCTTGGATCTGATTTCTTACTTATATTAACTATATGACATTGGAGAAGCCCTCTCGAAACTTTACCCTATTTTGTAAAAATAAAATAATAACTAGATGACAGCTAGACAACCGTGAAGATGGATAATGGACAAATAGATGTAATGGAAGCATGGACATTCCTATGATGATTGGAAAATTCTATTTGCTCAATAAAATTTGTTGAATTTAAACCGGAATCAAGAAATTGTATGAAGCATTGTTTATACTGCTTTGTGGTTGTTCCATGAGGCCTTTTCAAATACGGATGTGAATGAAAAGAATTATAGTTTATGGCTAATTCACAACTGGTTCAACTATTTAAGAAAAATGAATCAACTATTTTGGCTTAATTTAGTTGGCTGAAATGACAATGGAGTCACAGTATAGGCTTCTATGGCAAAAATGCTGATATCATATTATCTTTTCTTCTCAAGATGTCCTTGTCGGTGACAGTATGGCCCTTACTTAGTACAGTTCTTAAAGAAGGGACACTAAATAAATATGTGTTGAATTAAATAAAATGAGGAAAGGGAAAGGAAGGAGGAAGAGACGGGGAGGAATAAAAGCGAGAGAAAGGAAGGCTGGTTGGACTTATAAGCAGTTAAGATCATATTAGCTAAAAGATATTAGATGGCTCAAAGTCTTTTCTAAAGGTCTGCAGAATTTCTTATTTCAATTCAGATAGAATAGATTTCTTTCATAAGAAAGTAATAAAATTTGATATTTGATAACTATGTCACTTATTAATTTTGCCTTTTTTTATGCCACCAGAGAATGAATTTTAAGAAATCCTGAATTTACGATGGTAAGTCAGAAGGCTGTGCTTGGATTTTTTATTGCTTTAACTCAACAGTTAATCATCCAGCCTCGTTATCGCTTTCTATGACACTTCAAGAGAGCCCTTAACTCCATCACTCTTTTCAGTCTTCAAAGACAGAAAAATAATTAAACTGATTCCTGAGTTACTAAATGACACATAACTGGAATATAGACATAAGGACTTTGAATTTCAAACTTAGCTCAGAAGGATACATCTTCAAAACATTAATCACACATTTTGCATAAATATATTTTGACTTGATACAGCCCTGCCTTCAACTGGTATCTTTTTCTTATGAAGTTTGTCCTATTCATTGAATTCTTGCTCTCAATATGATAACTTTACATTGTCAACAACTTTTACTAATTTTTCAAACTCATTATAAAATCAAAACAACCACATAATGTACAGATGTCCACATCGATTGAGACTCAGGTAAAGGTTTGAAGTTGGCGACAAACTCCTGGAAAATGGGTTTTTCTTTTTCTCACTTTTTCATCAATCATCATCTGGGAAATCCTGCCCAACTTCTTAAATATGTACTCAAAATCCAGTCCAAGAAGACAGTTTAACATTCAGAAGTGCGGGTTATAGCAATAAATCTGGTCTCAATGGATACTATTGACAAGAGTAAAAAAAAAAAACATTAAAAAAACATTAAAATAAGAAAAGATAAAAAATAAACAATCTAAATCAAAATTTAAAATTCTCTTTCTCAGGTGGGAAGAAATACTCAAACTCGGGGAAGTAGTAATTGCAATAAAAAATTCATCTCTGTAAGAATAGAGAGAAAAATATGTAATAAACATGAATAGGGATACTTTTTTGTGGGGAGGGTGAGAGGAATAAGATGTAAGTAAGAAGTATAAATGTTTTCGATATCAAAACATTCTTGTTTGAAGTAATTACATGTGTGTTTTCTAAATAAAAGCAATTTAAATAACTGGATTTTTAAATCACTCAAGCCTCTGGATCATTTAATTATGCTAAGTATATGTTTTTTTCTTAGTAAATTTTCTGGTTTCCAAGTTTGCAATATAGGAGAATAATCTAATAATGAAGCAATATCAATTGTAGACACATTGAATGGTCAAACAATGTTGCCATAAAAACAAACCCCAATCAATCAGTATATAGCTATATGCTAGAAAGATATAAGGAGAAATGCAAATTGAAATAGCTATGAAATACAGTTTTTCTCCTATCTAACCAACAAAGTACTGCGTGTGTATGTTTTTTAAGATAACATACAGTGCTAGTTAGAGTGAAACAAAGCAGAAGCTCTCACACATTGATGATGAAAATTTAAATCTTTATAATTCTTTTGGAAGTAGTCAGACTGTATATATCTTTAAAAGATATTAAAATTATGCACATAATTCTAGTGATGACAAAAAAACAAAGTGTCTGTTTAAATATAAATAAAAAACAAATTTTTACATATCCTTTATTTCTTAAAGTAAACTTATGGTAAAAACAATCACAAATATATTTTTAAAAACACTCTTTGTTTCAGTCCTTGGACAATAATTTAGTTCTGTTCATCACGGTGCTATATTTGAATATAGATTATGATTAAGTAAGTTATAGTATATCCTTTCAATAGACTATTGTATAAGTATTAAAATTATTTTTAAATAATTTGTTAATTACCTGGAAATGCTTATTTTATGTTAAATGAAAACAAGACAATAATTCACATATAATGTTATCATAAGTATGTACAACAAAATCAAGTAAAAGTGCAGGGGAAAAGAAGAGAGAAATATACTGCAAAGATGGTAAGTTTTTCTTGAATAGTGAAAGTAAAGTTTAGTTAGTTGCCTAATTTTCTATATTTTCCACCAAAGTTTCTATAGAGAGCCTGACTTATCTTTATAATGAGAGGAAAGTATAATAAGATTTACATTAAAAAATTAAAAGTGAAATTAGAGTGAGCCTACCAATAAAGAGATAAAAACTGTGTATCTTTATTCTTTTCCATTTATTTGTTATCTAGGGGAATCAGTGTTTATAGCAAAACAATGCCCAGAATATGTATATTACATGCTGATATTTAAGGAAGGATGTAAGACCAAATAAGGTGGTTGATTAAAAATTTTTTTGGCCTAGTGATTTTTAAGTTACGTTCTAGAATCAATCAGCTTGATCTTATCCTTTAGGCATATTGCACAGTATATCCCTACTGAAAAACACATTTAGATTTTCCTCTGAAAAACAGATATGATTATTTCTCAGTTACCTCAACCATGGGAGAACAAATGGCCAAAGAAGTTTAGCTACTTGAATGTTCACATCCGTCATAACGACTTATTCTGAGTAGAAAAGTTATTGTACCTGGCCTTATCCTGGAAATGAATAAAGTGAACATACTGACTTTCATTAAAGTCAAGTCCAGAACTTTTCACATTTGCTCATTAAAATAAAAAAAGTCTATACCAGCAATAATACTCAGAGGTTATTCATTCGATTTACCCTATAGTCAATAACAGAAACATTGAAAAGAGGTATTTGAGGGAGGAAACTAATGCTCGAAATTTAATATGGCCAAAGGTGCATCACATTTGGCATTATTCTCTGCTTTCTGCAGTGTTCATTCATTGTAATACATGTTTTATAAAAAATAGATCTAATCAAAAGGCCAAGTAAGAGTATGCTAACCACATGATGAATATACTCAGTTTTGATGTCTAATTAAATCAGGGGTAATTTAGCTTTAAAATACTCCTGAAGACTCTTCTTACAATGAAAAATCAATGACGTGCAGGCTCTTTCTTGACGATAGATGATCAGTCACAAGATTAAACTGGAGCCAGTTTCAGAAAGTTCTTAGTTGGAGAAATTTAAGTGAAGTTATAAAAACAACAGTTCCTCTAAGAAATTTAGTCCTCCTTAATCAAATATGCAAACTTAATTTCCATTTTAATTCATAAAAATAGTCTGCCTTTGTAGCATGAGTTCAGACCAGAACAGAGAGTTGGGGGAAGGCTATGCTGTAAAATCAAGAAGCTTCTAAATCTCACCTTTCCAATTGGTCACTCCACATCAAGGTTGAGGAGAACTGGCGGGGTAAGGAGGTGGAGCTGGATGCATAGTTGTTTGTTTGGTGCCTGATCTGTGAACAGACAGAGGGTTTCAGTGGACAGAATTACTGATTACAAGTACCTGTGACCTAAATGATCAATGCTGTATGATTGACCCTGAAGACAATTCCTCAACAGCTTTATCTAAATTATAGCTTCAATTAATTGAGCGCAATAAAAATATTGAGAAAAATATTTCCTTTTTATACATTTCTCAGTGATTCTTTAGAAAGAAATAGCAGAATAAAATGAATTTCTTGGTTACAAGAAAAAGCATGAAAAAATGAAATCCGATGTTTCTTTAGTCAGTCTTTTTATTAGATTCCTAGAATCTTTTTTTTCTCAGAAGTTTAGTTAAGATTATCTTAAACAAATGCCCATCCCAAGTGGCATGACATTACACAAGATGTCCAGCCAGACATGTAATTTTCCAATTCTTGACTGTGTTAAGCGATTAGATAATTTCTGTTTTAGAAAGGCAGTGTTATTTGAAGAAAAATAAAATGACATGTCTTCTTTGTAACGAAAATTACATTTTGTCCAATATCTATTTCAGAGAAAACAGAAAAAGTTTAGCAGCACTTTTTATAGAAATACTGTGGCTCTGGAAGAGTGGTCAGAATTGAGGTCAGAGTAAAAAAAAACAAACAGGTTTTTCTATTTATTCTCTGAGACTTTCAGAATCCCCTGTGTGCCACTGTATGAGAAGATTCTTCATATGTTAAAGAGCAATCTGGTTAGACTGGGTTCCTGAGCTAGACCACTAGGTTTCTCTTTCTGATATTATGCTACATAAATTCTTATTTAGAGATTTGCTTTACCTATAAGTGCACTTGGGATTGCATTATTTGTTGGCTCAACTTTAGAAGCAGATACAACTGTAGGAATATGAATATCACGTGCCTATACAAAGTCAAATAGCAGAAAAAGAAAGCACTAAAGAAATGAGGCACTGCAAGGTAATGTGTGAAGAGTCAGGAGTTCTGAAGTGTAGTGTGATTCCCTATATACTTCTCCAGGGGTCCCTGTTTCTCTTATGAATACTATCCATGATTCACTCCATCATTCTCATTAGAAAATTTTGCTTCACTGTCACATCTAATTTCTGCAGCTTACTCTACTCCTGAAGCCAGTGGATCATTCATTTCAAGCCAGTTTTCTTTCCTATGTGTCTCTTATTTTACCCCTTGTCTCTAGTCTTTGTGCCTTATTCTTCTCAGCTAGTGTATCTGTTCAACCTGTATGAAATTGTCATTTTTGTTGGGTCAAAATGGTTGGAAATTAAAATTATACATGATTTAACCTAATAACAGTATTTCTGATCCAAGTCTTTCTTCTCTCAAACACATCCTTCATATTGTTCCTATGGCAAACCGTGGCAAATCCTAAATATCTTTAAAGGTTCCCACAGAATAAAGTTCTGAAGTACCGAAGCCTGCCACTATGTGTCTTCAACCTACACTTGCAAGTTTATCTCCTGCCTCTCTTCATATGAACTTTGCTTTGATGCTCCAAACTACTCACTCTTCAAGAGACCTACCGATGCCTCATTTTTCACGCCTCATTACTGTGGAGCTTCTTATTCCCTTTCTAAAATGCCTCTCTCTACTTCTGTTCAGAATTAATTCGACTTATCTTCCAAGACCCAGCCTTCCATTTTCTTGGAAAACTATTATTCCTTCTATCATATTTACATAGCATTGTATACATTATTCGAGATGTATATATCATATTGTACGTATTGGTCTATCAGTTTTCACACTCTAATTCATAGTAGGAGGCAAATAAAAGTTTGTGAATAAAACAGAATTCTTAGCAAATGCTTGGCTCTCCCCAATAGTCAACATTATGAGGCCAAGGACTGACCAAATCTTTTAATACACATAAGAACTTACTAGGTATAAGGCACTTTATCAGATCTGATGATACGCTCATATTTTAAAGTTCCCCTTGGCTTTAGAAATGTGTAGTCTCTATATGTTCCACATAGTACCTTGAGAATATCCATGATTATATTTCACCTAACTTTATATCGCTCTTCTTCACTGAACTGGGGAAAAAGCACTGAGTGTACTTTTTGAATGAATGAATGAATGATATCTTAGGCTGTATATTCTCAAAAGTAGATCTTAAACCAAAGATTTGTATGCCAGTGACTTATTAAAAATGGACTGCCAGGAAAAGCCAGTAAAGGGGTGAGAATGTAGGAAAAGGAGAAGAAGGCAAGCAAGGGTAAAATTTTAGGTGAGTCTATCCTCAGTCTGAACCTTTGGGAAATTCAGGAATATAAATTATGCTTTGAAGTTTGTCCCATTCCTAGACAAGGGGTCTGGGCTTTTCTACTTCAGTATCCATCAGTCATTGCTGTCTTGGGGAGGAATAAAACTCTTAGGCAATTCTGGCTCTGTCCTGGATGAGCCTCTGAGGGTTATAATGTAAAGCAGTTTTGCAGTGGAACAAGAAGAAACTGGGGATGGGTACATAGATCTGGTATGTACCCATCTGAGAGGTTCTGAGTATGACTCCAACTATATGGATACACTTCCAAGCAAGTATTTGGCAAGTTAAGTTTATCTGGCAGAGGAGGAGGCTGCCCATGTGCATAGATTGAGGAACTTTGAGAAGGGAGATCTATAGAAAATAATCTCCACACCTGCTATTGATGCCTGGAATCCCTTTAGTTAGGCACAAAACTTTTTCATCTGTATTGAGAAGCAGTATTTCAAAAGAGAATTATCTTAGGCAGAAGGGAGACACATGTATGAAGAATCCACCATATGTCAGGTGATGCCAAACTGTTTTACATTTAATTCCATTCAAAGATTTACCCCTTTAATACACATACTTTCATCCACACAGAAGTATGGATCTTTCCTGAGAGTGTAAGCTGTACAGGCACTAATGGGCCTCTCTCAGACATCTTAACTATCGCCACCATGAAGATGGTATCTTTCATGGTGCTCAAGATCTTCCTGCTCAAAATAAATCCTCTTTCTCTTCTTTCAGCTAAATCCATAGCTCTGCTGTGTTTTTTCTAAATTGCCAAATATTTATGATACCCAACCTGTTAGCAACTCTGGTCTTTTCGCTGGTTATGAGATCCCAAACATTCAGTTAATGCAGCTTTATTTACTAAGCCATATTATTACAGGATATTTTTACAGATTCCAGTTAAGGTAGAAAAGACTGTGTGTGTGTGTGCACATGTGTAATTTCCAATTTGAATTTGACTCTTGGACTGAATTATTTTCCTGTGGCAATTGTGGTAAAAAGATTGATGTGTGAGTGGCCACTCTACAGACACATGAACACAGCCCTGTTGTTTGGTCTACTGTCATGACTTGTTGGTGTCCCTCGGCTTGTTTATGGTTTGGCTGAGGATGCCTGACAGTGTTCCTGGAGCCACTCTGTGTCTGTCAGTCTGTCTGTGAGGTTTCCTCCAGGATGAGCCAGCTGCACCACAGGGCTTTAGCTACTCTTTATCACATCCGACAAACTTCTCCTCAGTAGAACTGCATCTTTGGGGTTCTTGCAGCTTTACTGTCCAAAAAGATTACAAAACTGTAATCAGCCTATGTGATCTCCAATACTTCCATTTGAACCATGGTATTTATAAGGAGTTCTGTCCTTTCCCCCTTCAAAACATTGAAATATATTCTAAAAGGAATAGATCTTAATACTGATTCAATACAATTAACACTGATTTCCTCACAATAGTGCAGACTGCAAGAATCCTAAGAATTCAGAGAAAGGAGAAATAAAATGATGGTGTGGAAGGTTGCTGAGGTTTTATGAAGAGGCACAGGACATTAAAAGAACAGGCAGAGAGGAGAGAGAAAGCTTGAGCAATGACAGAGGCCTGAATGAGCAAGAGCCAGGGAGAGAAAGAGAGCAAGTACGGCTGACTATACTGGTGTTTCACTTTGGGGCTAAGATTGGGTAGAGCCGGGCAGCAACTTGGATGGCAGAACTGAAACCACACTCAAAGGAGTCTAAAACTTTGACACAATTTGGGAGGATTACGAACTGATGCTTGGTAGCCAAAAACCTGATGGGAGAAGAAGGATCTAATGTTAGAAATGCCTCTGGGAGGAACATCCCAGACTCCACGGACAGCAATAGGTGCTCTAGCCTCTGGCTTCCATGGAATATTACTCACACCTCTGCTTTATCTCTTATCATTTTTGGCACATGTGCTCCCAGGAGACTCTGAGAAGCTCGAATATCAACATTGAAGACATCCCTCATTCCATGAATTTTTTTTATTTCATGCTACAAAATAAGGGGGGAAAGTTTTCCCTTCAAAACTTTGACCTACATTATATAAGTGAAAAAGCAGAGTTTCTCAAGACCATAAAAGTCAAATCAGCCTTTTGAAGGGAATATCCAGAGGCATGGGGAATTTTGACTGTAAAATCTTCTCAGTAAGAAAGAACATAATAGTTTCTTCTTTCGTCGCATTTGATAGAGGCTTTAGAGACTATACTTCTAAATAGCCAATTAATCATTTTCCACGGCTAAGAAATTTTTAATTTCTTCTCCAACTAGTTGTTTTTCACTGGGAGTGTACATATAATATGTTTCTTAAGTATTTTAAAATCTCTATTCCAACTTGTCACCAAGTCCAAGTGATTCTACTTTGTTTGTTTGTTATGTCTGGGAAATCCTTTCTTCCCTACCCATTCTGCATCTTTCTTAGTTCTTCCTTTTATATCCACCCATTGCATTACTGCAACCTCCTTTTGTCCCCTAAGTGATTTCTCTGCCTCATAAAATCCCATATTTAACTATAGAGTGTAGAAGACAATGGAATCTAAAACATACTACCTGGTAGACTCCTGGTTCCACTGATTATTAACTGTGCGACCTTGAACAAGTTCATTGAACTTGCTGGGCTTCAGTTTCCTCCTCAGTTAAAATGGGAACAGTGATAGTAACTACTCCATAAGATTACTGGTAGAATTAAAAAATTTAATATATACAGTAACAGAGTAAGCTCTCAGGATGTATTAGCTATTACTATTTCAGCTATGTTGGACATGTCATTCATTGTGCCAGCCTCACCTATGGACCTCTGTAAGGAAAATTCCTCTGCATACAATACCTACTGATGGGGCATCCATAGGCTGCCATATTCTGTACAGGATTCTGTACATCTCAGGCATACCCAGCTGGACAAGTTATGAAAACCTAAGCCATAGGCTAGCCACTGATATATGACCTTCTAGCCAAGGAATAATGAACTGACAAGGAAGAGATTTCTTCTCTGAGAATCTGAATTTAGAAATGTTGAGAAAATGAGAAAATGAGCAGCAATACCAGAGCCATGAGGAAACAGATACTTGTAAACAAGTAAAAATTATGAAGCTAAAAAATTATATTGACAGTAGAGATGAAGAAATGGCAGTTGGTAATGGAAACATAATTAAGCAGGTAGAAAATAGCTAGATCCAATGATGGTGGAAGACTAATCTAAAATTCTATTTATTCCATTGTTTATTCTCTGCATCCTGATCTGTCCTCTAACTCCAGCCAATATACTCCAAGCCATAATCATCCATTATAACAAACCTTCCCTTGCTGGAGCTAACCTAAGTAGGGCTACATATCTTACATCCCAAAGAACCTAAATAATTAAGCAATGGCCTTGCAAGACACCTAAGATGATGAGTTGGGGAATTTGATTTCAACTTTAGTGACCCTCAGTGCCCATCAATCAGCTCTTTCCCTCCAATGCACTCTATGCCTATCCTCATCCAGAACAGGATTCTCATTTTTTTTGGTATGTGCACAGACTAATTTTCTTTCAAGGGTTAATTCAAAGCCCATTTCATCCATGAATATTTGGGTATTATATCACTTCTGCTTGAATTAGTTTATTTGATAATAGAGGAAAAGAACTCCATGTATCTAGAAATGGGGATATTTGGATGCAGTCAGTGTCACTTACTGAATATCAGTATCAACTGATTATAAGCTTCATGGATCATATCTGTCTTGTTTCTGCTCTGTGCTTGTGTATCATAGTGCCTGGCACAAAGAATGAACTCAGTAAATATTTACTGAATAAATGAATGAATGAATGGTCTTTTCAACAAGACACTAGCTCTTTAAAATCAGGGAGGGTGTTGCAAGTATTCTCTCAAGAGCCCAGCACTACATCTGGTACAGAGTGGTACTCATTAGTATTTGCTGGCTAATTTACGATGCACTATATATGCAGAAGGGAGATTTTTTTTTTTTTTTTAAGCTTGGTGATAACCATGCACACCTGGTCAAATAGCATCCTGCCTTATTTTTAATGTGTTCCCTAACTCTGTGAAAGTAAACCATGCAAAAGTAAGAACAATTAATTGTTATCAGCAAGACAGTACACTACAGACTAACCTTTCCCTACACCATCCTTGTCACTCTCTGACTCGTTAAACTTGGTTGGTTTTTCCACATCTGGAATTTCCTGGCTTTCCTAACCAGGAGGATACAGTCCTATCCCTGGAAGTAGACTTTAACCTAAATCTGGTTCCTAAAAATCCTGGGCTTCATAATTTAATTGTCATGGAGAACTTGAGCTGGCCAGAGTTCTATCAGTGCCCATAATTGTTAGGTTGAGTACTGAAAACTTGTTGTCACTAGGTATACAGAACTGTATGGCTTAGCTATTCTAGCTATCCATTATGTTGGTAACTGATTTAAATAATGTTATTTAAATTGATTAAAATAAAATTATTTTAACTATTCTAAATGGCTCTCCTAATAAAAAAAATAACAGCCTAGGAACTCACATCCTACTTAGAAATTTAAAGGAAAAAATATCTTTAAAATGTATTTTTTCAAAGACAGAGATGAATAAAGTAGTACACTTCAGAAAAATGGGGAAGGCATTTTGGTGAAACAATAACAATATTCTGTAAATCTTTAAATGCCTCTTAATCATTTTCTTGGATTGTTATCATTATTGGGTCTTGCCCCCTCCTCACAGCCAGGGCAACCTTTCCATCATTATGACCCCAGGGAAATGGGAGAGCAAAAGCCAACTCGAGAAAGAGGAGGAAACAGCATGGAGAGGCCTTGCATACAATAGCTCTTCTAGTGCTAGGAGGAGGAGACATTACAGGAAGAGAAACAGGAGACCATGTCCTTACTTCTCTACAAAAACCACCTCCACACCAAACCACACAAGTGGGAGGGTGACGAAGGAACAAAAACCCTAAATAGGAAGGAAGAATGGCTATAAACTATCGAGGACACAGCCTTATAGGATGTCCTGGCACACATGAATGGATATATCCAGAGAAGGGGAATGGCAGAGAGAGGGCCATGATGATTCTCTGTGTGCCTTCCAGTTTTCACATAGTGGAGAAGTTACCCACTCACACAAGAGTCTCTCTGGAGTTCCTGGAAGAGGGAGGCAAGCTGAACACCAGAGAGACAGATATGCAGCTGCTGTGTTTAGGGCCAGGGTGACACCCTGGCAGATTCAGCTCACCTCAAGGCGGTGTCCAGAAGAAAGGAATTGGCTGAGCCTTGAGTCTACTGTGCCAGTAAGGAAACAGTGGGCCAAGTCAGCAAAGTGACACCATAGGGCTAGAAATGTGTTGAAGAAACAGTTCACAGGTTTTACCAGCCCTAAATCAATGGTGATGCCAGGAGCTATACAACAAACAGGAAACCCAAACTTAATTCTAGGGAGGGTGAGAGGACCCAACAGGCAGAACCAGGACCTATATGTGGACAACTGATTTCTCCTTATCTGCCCCCATTATCATGAGGGGAATAGAAGTGTTCTCCCTCACACAGATGCCATCTTGGCTAAGAGAAGGGGCACCTGAGAAAACCCATGAAGAACATTC
>NW_011888896.1:3442135-3464783 GCF_000151845.1 Pteropus vampyrus | reverse complement strand
GATTTGATTAAAATAGACATATCTTTAGAGTTATCAAAATTAGAGTTATCAGAATTAAATATAACACTTTTATTTTACCTAGGCTTAAAAATTTATCACCAAAAATAACAACTTAGAATGATGGCTGATTTTGTCTTAGGTCTCAAGATATTTTTCTGAGTAATCTAAACATAATTGTTAAGAACTAATAAATTTAAAAGATTCAAGTGGAACAAAGGTTTTGGGTGAATCCTTTAGCAATAATTGTAGAAGTTTTGTGAAAAAAAAAATCTTTGGGGAAAAAATTTTAATGTGTGGTCAAGCTAGTTAAGATTAGAATGAATTTATTGGGTAAGTAGATTTAAATATCAAAAGTAAGCTGATGAAAAAATAGAATTTGGTCCTCTTTTTTTCTGTTAAAAGACAAAGTTTTCTTGGACTATGGATCTTCTGATATGATATTGTGACAAGAAAACAAAGATTCTATGTTCTTACAAAATAATTTTCTGTTTTCTGTTGTCTTAATCAGATCTTTGGTTACTTAAGAAAATTGAATCTTCTCAATAGTAAAAACTAACTTTTTGTATTTGAAAAGCTCCAGATGACTGTCATAAAAAGTCAGCAACAACAAAATCTATATAGATTACGGCACACATGAAAGAAGTCCATTCTGCTTCTGCAGAAACAGCCCCTCACTGCCAGAGTTTTGCCGTTCTGATGTCCTTGTAACATGGCAACAGCCTTCTAAATCAGGGAAATTAAGATAGGTAAACAATGGCTGTAAATTAAATGAATAGTTGGGGCTGTTGTTTCTTCCGAGCTCCCTCATTTTTCAGGTTTTGCATTCCTTCATACACCATAGTACATTTAAACTGGACTTCATTCCACTGCCACTTAGTATGGGTTATCAACATGTTCTTGTTGTTGTATGTATATTTTCTGGGTGGGTTGAAGCCTCCTTCCACTGCAAGCAAGGCTGATGCTCTCACAGTGACAAAGAAACTGTTAGAGAACATGTTTCCCACTTGAGGTATGCCTTCTAAATGCTCCTTCAAGACTACTTACATAGCCCCCCTAGATCCTATGGAATGGTGGCTTGGAACCTATCACTGTTTTCTTTCCCAACTTCTGTAAAACTCATTATATTGATGACATAATGTTAACCTGTGAAGATTTACCTCTGCCTCAGAAAACCTTGTAAGCTTTGCTGAACCACTCACTATAGAGAGGATGGGCAGTGAATCCAAGAAAATCCAAGATCCAAGTACCACAGTAAAGTTTTAGGGAGTTGTATGGTCAGGTAAAACCCACATTGTCCCTGAGGTCATCATAGACAAAGCACAAGCCTACCCCATACCAAAAGATGTAAAAAAAGGTACAGACTTTTGTGGGGATTTGGAAGTACTGGGGAACATTTACACATTTACACACATTTAATGCAATGCCTTTGCCTATTATATCACCTAGTTAAAAACAGACATATGTTGGATTGGGTAGCTAAACAGCAGGCTGCCTTGAGAAAGCAGAAATACTGCTCAAAGAGATTAAAGCCCTTGGAAACACTCAAGTGGAGTTGCTATTCAAATTAGATGTTTCGGTAATCCCAGAAGGCATGGGTTGGGTATTATGGCAAAACAAAACAAACAAACAAACAAAAAAACAGCAAAAGAGGAGAGTGCCCCTTAGATTTTGGTTCTGTTTGTGGAAGGCAGTAGAAATCATATATACTCCAACAGAACAGCAATGATTGGCAGTGTGTATGGTGCTCCTGCAGGTGCAGCAGCCAGTTATAGTAAGAATTTCCCTTCCCATCAAGGAGTGACTAGACAACAGGTTCCATGGACCTGCCTCTGCCATGACTCAGGCTCCTTCACTGACTAAATGGCATACCTACCCACAGCAGAGGAGTGCTCTGTCAAATAGTTCTTTGTTTTTAGAGATGCAGCAACTATTAGGCCCTGTTGAATTGAAAGACCCTCCAAATGCTCTTGCTGCTATGTCTCTGCAACCTGCAAAGAAAGAATATTGATCCATAGTCCAAGTAAGATGGTGCATAGCTAAGGAGGCAAGTTCCAGCTGGAGCTTGGTATACTGATAGCTCTAGCAGAATATTCTGTCTACCTGGATGGCAGTTACCATCCAACCAACCACTGACATTATCTAGATGAAAACAGGAACAAACTACAGTAGTCAATGGGCTAAGTTAAGAACTGTCTGATTGGTAATCATATATGAACCTTGTCCGCTGATCTCATGTGTTGACAGTTGAACCATTTTAAAGAGATTGGTGTTATGGCTTAGACAATAAACAAGGAAGGGTGGATGATTATGAACAAACCTTTATGGGGACAAGGGATGTGGAAAGATACCTGAGCATGCTTATAAGAGCCAGAGGCCGATCTTGTTTTCCATGTCCCTGCCCGTAAGTCGCCTCTACCTCCAGGTAACCAGGAAGCAGATGCCTTGGCAAAAAAATGCTTTTGCAACTGACAGTAGACACTGCAGATTAGGTACACCAACAGTGTGGGCACTGTAGTGCCCAAGTAAGATGGCGCATAGCTAAGGAGGCAGATAGCTGGGTTGGTGAAACAAAAAAATGGTGTCCTTAAACAACAGATAAAATTATTAACTGAAAAACTTTCTTTGGCAGGGTGGACAAAAGTGCTTTCCCAAGCATTGACACATTTACATGACCAACCTGTGGGGACTTTTGCTCCATAGGCTAAGCTGGGAACTCAGGCTGAGGCACCCAATATGATAAAGGCGTGGAAAACAAAGAACACAGCAATAGTCCTGATGTTTGCCATGGACCAACAAGCTATGATAATGAGGGCACCATGTCCTATTGTTCCTGGAATGGGGATTGCTTACTGAAATCTGCAATGAGATATTTCATCGGGATGGGTCAGTTTTTTCACACCCCTGGGTGGGGAGGAGCTGCTGCATCTCCAATGCAGTTGGGACCTATGGAGACATGCTATATGTGGACTGGTACACACGTCATTGAAAAAGGGGAGTTGCTAGGGGTCTTAGTCTGACATAGTCCCTCTCCTATCACTTCCTTATGCCAAAGAGCACCACTTACCCTGTGCCAACATATATAGTTTATACAGCCTGGCCAGGTTCCAAAGACTACAGCGACATTAACATCTAAAGATCAATAATTCTCATAGACAGAGATCTCCAGTTCAAGTCCCTACTAAATATTTGTCTTCCTGACCATAGACTTCTGCTGTTCCTGTGTCATCCAGATGTGAGGGTGAGAGGCACCTGTGGCATTATCTAAACTAAACGTTGTATTTTTATACCTGACGAATTTGCTAATATTGCTTTTTTGTTAGCACGTATGAAAACTCAAAAAAATGCTTTAAATGATCTGGCCCCAAGCCTAGGTAACCTACTAACCCACTGGTCTGGCTCCTACGGGTATAATGAAAAAATTGCTGCTAACTCCTGGACTATTTCTTTTAATGTCTCTTTTCTTGTATGTGTCTGTACTGTTGCCACAGATTGTGTCTCCAATGCAATCAATTGGCGACTAAGTGAACTACCACCTGGCTACTGAAGCTTTTTGCTGAACACTCAGGGCACCTCTCGAGAAGAAGGGGATCACATGAGATTGTAAGAGTCGGTCACAAGGAGTTGAGTGCAAAGGAGAAACAGTCCCACAACACGACCGCTGTCTGTCCTGCAAGCCGGACCTTGCTTCCTGCTGTGTGCTGGTCTGGAACAGGTTATTATCCAGACCTGGTCAAGCAAGTAATCGCCCACCCGGCAGCATTCATGTGCTAGTACCTACGACTATCCTTACCCCTTTATTCTGTATGATCGTTTGGCATCTGTCAAGCAGCACGGAGATTCATTTTGTCTTGCAACCACCCAATACATTTCTTGTATGTAAGTTTCCCTTAATAGATTCAATTACCAGACGGGAGTGGCCACCCTCTTTGTTCTGTTGTTCTGTGCCCTCCACTTATAGAGCAGATTTTTGGTCTCGGAGCCTTTCCCTGGGTCTGTGGGTACTGACAACTGCCTACACACAGAATTTTTTATAAATAAGAGAAAAACACTTCCATGTTCTTTTAGCCATTGTTATTTTGGATTTTATTGCAGTGGACTAAAATCTAACACACTGATAAAACCATCCTTCAGCCAGAGTAAATTCTGGGCAGTTGTCAAGAGGAAATTTAAATCAATGCAGAGAGAAGCCATACAAATAAAAGGAAAGTAAAAGTGTTATTATAACCATCTCAAAATGAATCAATTACCTAAAATGTGCAGTCCTCAAGGCTTCAGAAATTGACAGAAGACTGTTTTTCGGGCCCTACCATAGGAGATGCCCAGATATTCAATGTTGACTTCAAATTGTTTGCATGTTATTTCCCCCAAATTTGTACAATATATCTACGTTTTCAAAGAGGAAAATTGGCATAGATTATACCACTGCGTAATACAAATCTGCTCCTCCATGTGCTGGGTTTAAAACCCAGATGGTGGTACTGGAATGGGCTCAGAAATTAACATCATAAAAGCTGGGCTTGAATCCTAAGTCACTTTATTTTTTTTTTAATTTTTTTTTTTATTTTTTAGACAAAGCAACCCTTCGTTGACCTCACAGATTGCAAGAACCTTGTCAGTTTACAATCCCTTATTTTTTTATTTTTTACACCTACAGCATCTGGTCTTCCTGGGTGGTCTCCCATCCAAGTACTAACCAGGCTCCACCCCATGGCTTGTTGAGGGTAGCATGGCTTTAGACTCTAGTTCACTTTAAACCTGGACAAGCTTGCTTAAATTTCATAAATCTCAATTTCTGTGTCTATGATATAGAGATATTAATAACACTGGCCCAATTTCTTCCATAGGGAAGTTGAGATAATCCAATGAAATAAATATATATCAAAGTGTTTTTATCACTGTTACTAAAACCATTTTGGTATTCACTTAGGTTTCATTGGGAGAGGCACTTTGATTTCAACTTTTTAGGACAACTAACTTTAAAAAGTAACTCTTTTTGCCTATATGAACCTTTTTTTAACCATCTCATTTCCATAATTTTGTAGAATTTTGTTTTTGGAGGTCTGAGTTTTAATGAGCTTCATATATGCAAGTCTTTAAGCTAAAAGAATATTATTGAGAATGAGTATTTGGCTAACTTACAACTGCTTGTTTTGAAATTAGCAGGCAAGAAGCACTTGGATAGACACTGAAAATAAAAATAAATTCACTAACTAATTATAGAAGACTTTGCAGTTAGACTATGTCACAAACTGATTAAAATCCAAACTATGTACAGTAAATTTCCTTTAACCTGGAATTAAATATCCAGACATTTCACATAGCAGAAATTATTTTCACAGCATTGGTCAATTAAAAACAGTCATAAAAATGATTCCGGACCTACGAAATATTGAAGTACATTCTGAACTATCAAGGAAATATCACCAGGCAATGAAAACAAAGTACTTAATTAATTGAAGTGTAATAAGATTGTGCCACAATCTTATTAATAACAAGGAGGTTAATAGCAATAAAAACACTAGATTATCTGAGAATCTATCTACCGGGAACAGTAAGACAAAGGTTATAATTCCATTTCACAAATAGCAAAGGTGACATTGAACTTCTTGCTGAAAAGAAAGCAGATCGTTAGAATTTCATTGTCCAGAACTGCCTTCTGGATTGTGATTCATTTCATAAACTCCCTTCCAATTTGCATCTAAGTGAGCTGGCTCTGCCATTTATTTAGTAGCAAAAGTCATCTCACCTCAACTCCATACATTTAACCCCCCTATTCTTTCTCAATCTTTCTCTCTTTTATACACACACACACACACACACACACACACACACACACACACACACAGCATTAAAACTTGCTCTCTTCATTATGATCTTAAGAAAAAGAGACACTCTATTTGGATATAAACTTGGGGGTTGGCCCTGCCCTTACACTTCAGAGCTGACAAACAATACAAGGAAATTGGGGAAAGAGTAGCTGACCTATGAATGTTACATTTCCATCTCGCTGCTCCCTTCTTGAAAACCCCACCCACCTGCCACTCACCATCAGCAAGGCTGACTGATGAGATATCTTCTCTCCTATTCCCTCTCCAAACTCAGTCTTCCCTCATAAACTTGCTTTATATCTTTTCTTTTTAATTGCTACTTTAAGTATATTATTTGAGCTGGGAGTTGAGGGAATAGAGAGTGTACCTGGAGTGAGAAGGAGAAGAGAAAGTATACAGGGAGTGAGCACGTGGAGACTCTGGCACCAATCCTTTCTAGAAACTGTATGGAGATTCATTTTGTGCCTCAGACTCTGATGTGAACCCAGAAGAGAACTGTGAAAGGGGCCACATTTGTTTCAGGCATCTGTTTTCTCTTACCAGTACCTTCTCTCCAGACTTACACTCCTTTCAACTCTCATGCCTTTCTTAAAAAATCCTGTCCCCAACTCATCATTAAAGTTTAACTGTTCTATGTCTCATTCTTGTAAGGTCCTATTAAGTGGTTAGAACCAATAAAAATAATTCATCCTGAGATATTAGAAGTGACAATGCTTTGCTGTGTTATTTTTACCCAAATAACACATTTACTGTCTAAGAGGGCCCTTCCATGTTCTTGCTTAAAGGAATGACAATTCTAGGATTTTAGGTCCTATGTAGGATACCATAGGGTCAGGAGAGTTTTTTTTTTTTTTTAACTTTTGAATAATAATAACAGCTCACACTTACATAGTTTTTACTAAATGTCAAGCACTTTTTAAGTGCTTTACACATATTAGCTTATTTCATGCTCATAACAATCACAGAGGAAGGTACTATTAATATCATGATTTTACAGATGAAGATACTGAGGCACAGAGAAGGTAAATGCTTTACCCACAGTCACACAGTTAGTAAACACAGTTAGTAAACTGGGGTTTAGCCCCAAGTAGTCTGGCT
This sequence comes from Pteropus vampyrus, assembly GCF_000151845.1. Taxonomy (NCBI): domain Eukaryota; kingdom Metazoa; phylum Chordata; class Mammalia; order Chiroptera; family Pteropodidae; genus Pteropus; species Pteropus vampyrus. The sequence continues at coordinate 3,457,857 of NW_011888896.1, read as the reverse complement.
CCAGAATCCCTCTTCCCAACCCACTAGATGGCTGTCAAAAACACCACCAACTTAAAATAAACCTGGGAAGAAGGCACGAGTGCTAGTCCTGACTCTGTCTCTAAGGAGTCGTGTGAACTTGAGCAAGTCATTTAAACTCTCTGAGTCTCAGCTGAACTATATTTGTGGTGTATGCCCTTTTTTTTTTTTGTCATCTTGTTTTATTTTGTTTTTTTTTTGTTTTTTGTTTTGGAAGCTGTGACATTGCGATATAATAGGAAATATATGTTTTGGTCTTCATCCTCAGCTCCTGAAAATGACAGTCTTTTGTTAACAATATTTGGTTTTTGTCCCCAGTTTCTGAAGTAGCTCCTGAGGGATAAAGATGAAAGGAGCTCTTCATTATTCATAACAAGCCCTTTTCAACCTCAGCTGAATTTATGTTAATGAAGTGACTTTTGGAAAGCCCCTAAAAATGGGGCAGGGAATGGGGCTGGCTGCCAAGGGAACCAACCATATGATTAAAGGGTTGGAACTTTCAGCACCACCATCTGATCTCTGGGGAGGGGAAAGGGGCTGAAGGTTGAGTTAATCGCTAATAGCTAATTATTTAATCAATTGTGCCTACATAATAAAGCCTCCATAAAAATAAATAAATAAATAACCTAAGGAGTTCTGAGAGTTTCCAGACTGGTGAACACATCAAGATGGTGGGGGGAGGGTGGTGCACCCAGAAAAAGCACAGAAGTTCTGCACTCCTTCTCCACACCTTGTGCTGTGCATCTCTTCTGTCTGTTCTTGAGTTGTATCCTTTTATAATAAACCGGTTATCTAGTAAGTAAACTCTTTTCTTGAGTTTGTGAGCCATTCTAGCAAATCATCAAATCTGAAATGAAAGGTCACAGGAAACTCCAATATATAGCCGGTTGGTCAGAAGTACAGGAGGCCTGGACTTGTGATTGGCATTAGAAATGGGGGTGCAGTCTTGTGGACTGAACCCTTAACATGTGGGGTCTGCACTAACTGAATAGTTAGCGTCATAGTTGAATCGAATGACACCCAGATGGTGTTCAAGAATTGGTTGGTATGGGAAAATACTCAACCGTTTGTTGGCAGAGTGTTGAGAGTAGTGTAGATGCAACAGGTTAACTTTCAGAAGCAGAACCATTTCTTAAAATAAATTCAAATTAGAAGCCTGATGTACATAACAGATGAAAAAAAGATCTTGAGCCCAGGCTAACAATAGCTGGCCATGTACCAGTAAAAATTCAACCTGTCATTCCTTGCCCCTAATTCTACCTTACACACACACACACACACACACACACACACACGCGCGCGCGCGCGCGCGCGTGCACACACATCTCTTGATTCAATGATATCTACTGTTTCTTCCAGCTCTAGGATTTTATGTAACAAATGTGTAGACACATTCAGCAATAAAATCTCAGAATATACTCTCCTCTCTACAGTGCTGTCAAGTGGAAACAGCCCAGGTTAGAGTCAGAAAAGAAACAACACTGGAGCAAGCAAAGAAACATTTCATGATTTTACTTGATTTCCTTTAAGGCTCCAGTAAATAAGGAAATACTCATTTAAAATTTAACCTTATGTTATGAAACTCCCTCAGAGAAGCAGGAAGGAAAAATGCAGTTTCTAAACACTTAACTCTTAACTCAGTGATTGACACCTTGAAAGTATTTGATGAATGATCATCAATGCTGAATTGAATACTACAGAAAAAATATGTCCGAAACACACAACATAAATAACTACATTACTCTGAGCAGAAATTTTTGAGATTAATTCTATTAGATCCCTGGGGAAAAAAAATCCATTCGCCTTACTTCTTTTTCCTCTTACTTCAATAAAAATATCATATGATTTCGCTTATATGTGGAATCTAAAGAACAAAACAAATGAACAAAGAAAACAGAAACAGACTCATAGACCCAGAGAACAAACTGATGGTTGCCAGATGGAAGGGAGGTTGGGGGGCTGGGTGAAAGCAGTAAAGGAATTAAGAAGTCCAAATTGATAGTTACAAAATAGTCACAGGGATGTAAATTATAGCATAGGGAATCTAGTCAATAATATTGTTAAAAAAAAAAAAAAAAAAAGGAAAAAGAATGGTGATCCAAAGAAGAAACAACTTGTTGTAATGTAACATTAATCATGGAACCAATAGAATTACTAAGAAAAAGAAAGAGTTGGTTTTTGGAATTTTTGTTATTGGTTTTTTTTTTTTCAGAATACTTATTTTTATATCTCAAAAAAAAGTATGCATGAGGTACCTCAATGTTAAATTCCTCCCTCTCCTAATATTCTCCTAACGCTGCATGTAAATAGAGCTGAATGTACTTCCTTTCTTCCCACCTCTGGATAGTCTCTGAAGAATCTCATCCTTTCTTTTCTGCATAGTGCAACACACTCATCTTTAATTCATTGACTTTTAGGTATCAATGTCCTGCCTTTGTTATGTATCCCCCAAAAGCAAATGACATCTCTATTAAAGGGTAAGATCCTAGAGACACCAAGAAGGATCCCTCTTTGGTTTGCTTTGTAAAGTACCTGCCTGCATGTGGGACAGACTTCTGTGATGGGACTTACGATACCAGAACTAGAGGGCTCCCAGTGCTAGACTCACTTTCTTAGAAATTCACTGCGTACTGAAAAGTGAACTGGTCCTAGGCAGAAATCTACATTTTGTACAGTTAGGCTGAAACATCGACACACATTAGAATCCTTTGGCTGCCACACATTAATAAACATGGGATGCCATTTAACCCTTTTCCAGTTTAGAAAAAAAAAGTGCAGCTCACTGTCAGTGTTCATTTAACATCATGTGTAGGAATGTTAGGTTTTCTAGGATTTGACATTTTCAGCAATTGAGAATTAGTGTGTTTTGTAAATGGGAATACCTTTACTAAAAACTAGAATGCTATAAATAGAATGATGTCATTTGCTTCCAAAGACTATCACTATATTAGAGTGATGCGAAAATGATAATAAAAGTTAGATATTTTGTGGCAAACTTTGGGGGTAAGGTTAGGACTGTAATCCATGAGTTATCTTGGGGTTAACGCTGCAGCCCCAAGTGCCGCAAGCGAATACTCTCGGGGCAAATGGGAAATGGGTTAAGAGCATTAGTAGAAGTAAAAATCTGAAGTCCCAGAGGAGAGTCTCTTAGCAATGACACAGGAAGCCTCCTCGGGTGTGCTTTTGAGTTTTTCAGTTGCAGATGTGTTACATGCATGCTTTGCTCCTTGAGGGCAGCTTGTGCCCGTGTGGCCCAGGAAAGTAATAGGCAGACAGGAGAAGCTAAATACAAACAGTCCGAGGGAGGGGATGACAGACTGAGTGACCTGAGTGAGTGATAACTAGAACTGATGGCGAAACTGTGGTCTAGTGATATGAGCACCTGACATGAAGGAGAAAAATGTTTCTAAGTGTTAACGCCCCAAAGCCTTAGAGCCATGCTGACATTATTCAGTTCCGTTTCCTTGAATGTGAAAAGCAGGTGGTCTCTTGAAAGGCTCTCAGCTATTAGAAAGGAAGTGGTTTTTTTTTCACTCACCCTGTGACTCCATGGCTTTGTGGCCGAAGGGGCTAGGTGCAAGCCTGTGGAATCCAGAGCTCAGACTACTTAGACGAAGCTGCCCTTCTCCTCATTCCATCTTGCTAGCCACAGCTGCCCTTCTCTCTGCCAGCCTGCTTGATCACCTCTCAGCCTGCCCATTCCTTAGCTAACACCATTCTACAGACGAATAAATCAACCCAACTTTCCATAAGGCGACTCGCTATCTTCCTATGGATGATGTTATAAACATTTCGGGTTGCAGTGGCACACTAAACTTATGTCTTCAAGAAGCAATTAGTGATGCCAGTGATTTCAACACTTCCAACAAGGATGTCAGTGTCTGATTCTGTGCTTCAAAAGAGGTGACTATTTCTGACCCTGTTAAGGATTATCCTGAATAAATAAGTAGTATGTTTCATTTAGATTTGATTTAATTGGAAAACATGGTCTATTTCATCTCATCCTCTGAAATGAAATAATGTCTTTCTTCAAGAATAATTCCTCTGTTAATTTAAAACAAAATAAAATAAACTTCCCATTTCCTATTTATGTAATGGTATTGGTTCCTTATAGTTATTTCAAATTTTTAAAGCTTCCCTAAACATCTAATTACTCTTTCATTTCTGTATTTTAAAGTATATTTCTCTTTTCTCCTGGTCTTAAAAAGAAAAAAGAAAGAAAGAAAGAAAGACTAAATAGGATTGGTAATGTACTAAAATTGAAGAATATTATTCATGCTGGGTTTATTCTCCTAAAATATATATTTTATACATAGCAAAAAATAATTACAAGCTGAATTTGAACAAATTTATATTCTTGGCAGCCTTTCCTATTCAATTAGGTTAATCTGATATTTTAGTTAGTACAATCATTGCTAATAATGGCCACCAGATATTCTGATTTAACTGCTGGAAAATAATTGCTGTTGCTCTTTTTTATAACGTTTTTGCTGTTTTTCTGAATAAAGTTTTCAAAAAATGTTGTAAACTTATAAAATGACTATCAAGACTTTGAAAGACTAGCTTTGAGATTAAGTCTAACAATGACTCAGTTCATGTCATAGAAGGCAGAATATAAACCCGGATGAAAGATTTGAAACAGAGCACTAAGCTCAACAGCTGAATTCAGACAAATTTATTTCTTTCACACGATTTCAAGTATTGTAGCCATTTCATGACTGGTTTAACTCACAGAATCCCAGAAGTTTGTGAGTTGGAAGGAACCTTAAAGAAGATGTTTGTATTCCTCCTTCTACAGCAAACTTTCTGGTGGTTTCCTGGTATTTGCTTGAAGATTTGCAGTTAAATGAAACTTATTACTTCCTATGATAGGTTTTCCACCTTAGTATATGTAGATTTTGCTTTAGACTAGATCGAAATCTTTCTCATTGTAGTTTTTTCCTATAAACCAGGGCATATGGAATAAGTCTCTATTTCATGTCACACTCTTTCAAATATTTGAGAGAATCTTGTCATGGTTCTTAGATGCAGCCAGGTTTGAGGAGAAACTTGCAAAGACAAGAATTTGAAAGGATATTAAAACATTTACAATGGTTAACTTTGAGTGGTGGAGTATAGGGAATTTTTCTTTGGTCTTTGTGTTCTGCATTGCTTGAATTTTATAGACACATATTCTAATTAGAATAAAAATTAAAAGTAAAGCTATTTACATCTTGGGAAAAATATTTAAGTCTTAAATGTAATGAATGAAAACTGGAACTTCTTGAAGAATCAGAGAATCTTAAATCTGGACTCTGTCAGTGATAAACCTCAGACTCCCAGGACCTTAACCCACATTGTAGGGTCTCATTAAAGATGTATGAATGACTAAAAAAATCAAGCAATCATTCATTTAATCAATGATCAAAATCTATCAAAATCACACACAAAATGTCTAATTTTCATTTTTTTCTTGGAGATATAGTTATCACCAGAGAGGAAGCAATTCCACTAAGGACCAAATTGTTATTTCTCTCATTCCAAATACTAAGAGGAAAAGTATCACTTCCATCTTAATTTAAACTGAATTAATGCCTCTTTTTATTATGTTTTCCCCAAATGCATTGCAGTCCAAAAATTCTCTGATAATTCTATTTTCTAATGACTTCACAGATAGAGAAAAATAAATAGCCTTAGGGTACCCAGACATAAATTATTGTTTTGCCTGGATCTTAGTAAATCTTTGAGAATTTTACACAAGAAATGATGATGATAATGATGATTATGGTGATGATGATGGAACTTTGGCATGTATACCAAGTGGTTTGCATACATTATTTCTTCCAGTATTTACATCTATCCTATAAACTAGAAGTTATTATCTCCACAGTCCTTTACACATCAAGAAATTGAGGGGTTGGGCATATGCTATACTAGTCTATATTAGAAAGCAATGAGAAAGCATTTACCAATTTGGTCAGAATTTTTTTTTTTTTTTTTTTTTTTTTGCTTTTCAGGCAAAATCTGTCATCCTGAAATCTACTTCTCAACTTATATGTCTTATTACTTATTTTGTCTGGGTTCCACTTGAGGCAAGTATTACAGGGACTTTTTAAAATACCTCTTCTGGGTTCTTCAAAAGAGTTAAACTACCATATGATCCAGCAATCCAACTTCTGGGTATATATCTGAAGGAAATAAAATCAGTATCTTGAAGAGATAGTTGTACCCCATGTTCATGGCAGCTTTCTTTACAATAGCCAAGACAAGAGAACAACCTAAGTGTCCATCGATAGATGAGTGAATAAAGAAAATGTGAGATATATGTATATATAGTGGAATATTATTTAGCCATAAAAAGGAAAATCTTGCCATTTGCAACAACATGAATGGACCTGGAAAGCATTATGCTAAGTGAAATAAGTCAGACAAAGACAAATACTATATGATTTTACTATTATGTGGAATCTAAAGAAAGCAAACTTATAAAATAGAAAACAAACTGGTGGTTACTAGAGGTGGGAGGTGAGGGACATAGGTGATGAAAGTCAAGAGGTACAAACCTCAGTTATAAGATAAACAAGTTCAGGGGACATAATGCACAGCATGGAGACTATAGTTAATACCGTATTTATACAGTCATGCACTGCTTAATGACAGGGGAACATTTTGAGAAATGTGTTGTTAGGTGATTTTGTCTTTGTGTGAACATCACAGACTGCACTTATACAAACCTGGGTGGTATAGATTACAACACATCAAGGCTATATGGTACCTTGTATTGCTCTTAGTCTATAAACATGTAGAGCATGTTACTTACTATACTGTAGATAATTGTAACACAATAGTAAGTACTTGGGTATCTAAAAAGATCTAAACTTATGAAAGGCACATTGAAAATACAGTATAAAAGATAAAACATGCTACACTTGTATAGGGGACCTATGGTGAATGAAGCTTGCAGGACTGGAAGTTGTTCTAGGTGAGTGAATAAGTGGTGAGTGAACGTGAAGGCCTAGGACATTACTGTACACTACTGTAGAATTTATAAACACTGTACACTTAGGCTACACTAAATTTATAAAAGAACATAAGATTAAATCAAGCACTAGAAAAAAATTACACAATCAAGAGACACAAGCTGTATGAGGCTGCTGCCGGCATAACAGGGCATATTGTTTTACAGAAAACTTTTTTTATAAGTAGAAAAAGTATACTCTATAAAACAATGATTAAAAAGTATAGTATAGTAAATACATAAACCAATAACATAGTCATTTGTTATCATTACCAAGTATTAATGTACTACGTACGTGTAGAATGGCAATGCAGTAGGCTTGTTTATACCAGCAGCACCATAAACATGTGAGTAATACATTGTGCTACAATGTTACATTGGCTACACCATCACTCAGTGATAGGAAATTTGCAGCTCCATTATAATCTTATAGGACCACTGCTGTATAAATGGTCCATTTTTGATGGAAAAGTAGTTATGTGGCATGTGACTGTATTTGAAAGTTGCTAAGAAAGTAAATCCTCAAAGTTCTCATCACCAGAAAAAAATGTGTAACTATATGAAGTGATAGATGTTAACTAGACTTATTGTGGAGATCATTTTGCAGTATATACACATATCAAATCATTTCGTTGTACAATTTAAACTAATACAATGTTCTTTGTTAATTATTCTTCAAGAAAACTAAAGAATGAATGAATGAATGAATGAATGAATGAATGAATAAAACTAAATATCTCTTCTGTGCTACTGGAATCATTTCTTAATCTCACAAAGACATACACTTAAACCAGGAAGAAAATAATTTCTTTATTTTGCCCTTCTTGTTAGTTCTTGTACTTCTTATCTGTTGATCCACATCCTTATTTTTTTACCCTAAGTCTTAAGAAAGTTGGATAAAATTTGTGCTTGTGAAGACATTCAGCCTCTGTTGGAAACTGAGCCAACTTTTCTTCCGAGCTTGACTTCAATATTAATGATAATAACTTATAATAAAATAATAACAGCCACTTCTTGAGTACTTATTATGTTACAGGCATTAAGTGAGCATTTGCATGCATTGTTTCTTGAATGTTTGAGATAAATTTAACTTTAAATAAAATTATCTTCATTTATAGCTAAAGAAACTGAAAGTGAGAAAGATTAAGTTAGCCTGGTTAAGATCAGCCTACTAAAAAATTAACAGAACTAAGATGTGCTACCAAATTTAGTCTAATTTTAGTTCCCACTGCCTCCAACACAATGATATATGTTTGGATCTCCCAAAATATAAGGAATTAGTACAGAGGTTAGAATGTCTTTTCCACATTACCAATATGGTTTATGGATTTCTCAAGTAATTAATATTACTATTGCGGCTACTATTACCACTACTAATACATACCAATAACGATGCCCCTTGCATACTTATTGTACCTACCACTCTTCCGGTATATTTACATATTTAATCCTCACCATACCTTATAAAGTAAGTGCAAAAATTCCAATTCTTTATATAAGGTTAAAAAATCTTAGAGAATTTAAGGAATTACTTTCAAGTTCCATAGCTATTATCCAAAGTTTGATCCCAGATCTAACTCCAAAACACATTCTTTCATATGCCTGAAGGTAAATTGATCATGATGCTTTTCATCCAAAAGAGGATCCCATTAATCTAGTTGGCATCCTAATTGCCTCTTGCCTTCCTCCAGAGATGGCTCTCTCTTCCAAATGGTTGTGTTGGGCAACAGAGGGACTCATCCTTCATTTGGTGAAATGGAGAATGGTGTCTCTCGTTAAAAAACTTCAAGCAATGTAATCATTTTTACTTTAATTTTTTTCTGAACCTATTGTCTTATTAAAACTTACTCTCATACAATAATGATCTTAAATTGCTACATTGTTTTTTAAATTCTATTATTATTAATAAACCATTATAAAGATCTCCAGGCTCCATTTCTAATGCAAATGACATCAAAGTTGGCAGGCAGGAGGGACTTTATCCTTCAAACATTTTCCCTAAGCAGTTACCCATTTGATTTGATTTAAATAACTTCAAGTTAACAAAAAAAATTTAATAAAGATTTATGTATAATTATGTCTCGCCTATTTTGAATAAATGTTAATCGACCCCTGAGATACCTGAGAATTATTGACTATTGTTGCAAACATATTGAAATGGACAAAAGATAATGTGTAAAATGAGACCAAAGGTAAACTCCAAGATTCACCAATTTTTAAGTTATACACCTATGGGTGGGTTGTTTCTTTTAAATTCATTTAGAGATAAAAATAGAACTCAAGTGTTAGAGATGCTGAGATTTTATTCTCTTGAGCAAAATGTTCTGTGATGTTCTAATCAGTCTGAGGAAATCAGATTAGCCAGTTGAAGAAAAAAACTGGTAAATAAAATGTCAGATGCACCAAATCGATTTTTCTTACTAGAAACAAGGGAAGAAAGACTTCAAACCGGACATAAGAGTTTTTCTTCCTTAAAAACAAAACATGCTCCACTCTGAAACTGCATTGTATTTTGCAAGAAGAAGTCAGAGAAAATTTCAAAATTAAGCAGGAAGAGACAATAAACAGAATGGTTCCACTGCCGACAAAGGGTCTGCTCTTTCTCTTCTGCCCAGTATTTTATAAATTCTCTCAGCAGTTTCTCTGTAATTAGGAAGCAGGAATATCTTTTGCTTTTCAACTTCTCAGTAAACCTCCTCCTAAGTTACAAACAGAAGAGGAAGTATAAAAGGAAAAAACACAACAACAAAAAAACCAAAGGGCTAAAAGAGGTATATAATTAGTAATCAAATTCTGACTAAACCCAGCTTTCAGAAAAACCCACAGGCCTGAGCAGGAAGTGGAAGTGCAGCCTTTCTGTGCAAGAATTTGCTGCAAGGTAGCCAATATTCTCTCCACTGCAGGAGCGGTCCTGCATCTAACAAGGAAGGGTCTGAATGTTTGTTGTAGTGTGCACACACTCAGAATGCACATATGGTCTTTCAAATTTTTGCTGAGAAACTTGTTGGCTGAATCTAATCGGTTCTGTTTGAAAAGCTTCCCCACTGCTGCCCAAGACTGTTTCTGGCTGTTGGAAGATGTTCAGACACCATAACAGAGTCAAAGCCTTTCTTTCATGGAGGCTTAGTAGAGCCCTCAAAGATAAATTTGAAACTTCAGAAACAAATTGCAGTAGCAATTCTTTGTTCGGGTTTTACAGTAATTATATTCTATCCTGAAATCAGGCGTGAACCCCAGCTTCACTTCTCGCTCACTCAGTGAACTTGGCCAAGTGATTTACCCTCCCTGAGCATCAGTCTTCTCATCTGGAAAGTGGTATTGATAACACCTACAACTTACCCTCAGCATTGGCATGAGAATTTGATGACAAATGTAAAGTATGGTGTTTGTAAAATGATATCTGCCACTATTGTTATTATCGCTATTAGCATTAGTGTTCATGTTTATTTAAAACCAATCTCTTTCCTTTTCTAAGAATTTGGTTCCTTACATTTTTTTCCTATTAAAAAGTCCATTTTAAAGCAGATGCGATCAAAATAAGTGAATAAGACAAGAAATAATTCGAGACACGGGATCTATGAAAGAGAGTCTTTACTAAAAGAGATGCAAATGAATGAACAGCAGAGAAACCTAGGAAAAATGTTGGACTCTAAAGAGGACAAATATTATCAGATAGGTTTGGCACTTGGAAAACAGTAAAGATTTAGTAGTGGTACAAAGAAAGCATAACAAATTTAACTAAAGTTCTTAACTCTAGAAAAAAAAAAATTGTCCAAGACAGAAAACATGATCACAGTAGCACTGACTCAGCAATGAAGGGTATTTACATTATCATAAAAATGCAAATACTGAATACTAATTTAATAAAAATTGTATTATAACTATAACGAGAGAATAAGCGAGGAGGTGCTGAATCCAGCAAAATAGGAAATCAACATATAGGAATGTCTAAAGTTGATGAAGCAATAAGTAGTAAGATAAGTATGTTATTTAGAAACATGATGGTATATGCTAGAAAAAATGTTGGAAAAAAAGCTGAAAATAGTGACGTTTCCAGAGCAGGGCGATGGGGGTAGAGTTAGAATGAAAACTGTGGGTTTCATGATAAGCCTTTAGCACTATTTAACTTTTTAAAGGTATGTATGTACATAAATGTTGTGATTAAAAAATAAAACTTATTTAAGAAATACACCTTTGAGATAAAATGGGCATTTGCACACATGCGCACACACCTACACACACACACACACACACACACACTGATAAGCCCAAGTGTATGAAAAGCTACACAGTCTAATCTTTTTGATGATATTTTCTGAGCCAAAAAAAGAAGTAAATAAGACTCATTGGTTAACAACAAAAATTATAGGATTTGGTAGTTTGGATGAGAAGCAAAGACAAAGGAGGTAAAAGAACTTAACAAACAAAAGGCATGACCCCTGGATTCAAGGATCTTGCAGTTTGGTTGAGAAAATAGAATAATTTCATAGGAGAGGGAGAATGGAAACCTAAAAATTGTTTTTAGAGAAAAAAGAAACATATTTTTCATGAGCCTTCCTGTCTAAGTCTCCTAGAGGTTCTCCCTATGAGCTGTTTTTCAAGGTTAAGAAGAAAAAAATTGTCTGTGTTTAACTGACAAGATGAGCTGTACAATATTCCAGAGAGAAAGAAGAATCACGTTTTGTTTTGTTTCAGTTAGAAGGTGCCACACAGACTGACCCCTGATTGTACAGATGAGGCAGGCAACTAACCTATAAGAAGCTATGTATTGTTCCCTGTTTTGAATCATAACCAGTTTTATAATATCACTTGTGTGTCCTGGTGACTGTTCAGTACTAAGTTAGCAAGACTACTTGAGATGAGAAAATCAAAATTAATTTTTAGTGTTGCTCCATTAATGAAATGAGGATAATAAAATTATGTTAACCATTAGCTACTTGTATAGTGCTTTCGAAAGTGTCTATCTTCAATGTTTAATCCCAATATACCTGTGCTGATGAGAAAATTCAAGTTCAGTGAGGTTTACTGAATTGTCAAGAGCAAATAATCAGTGAATAGCAAATTAGATAATTGGACATAAGTGTTCTGACTCCTTGTCCAATGTCGGAAGATTTTCTCCTTCATTATGACCCACAAAACCTTAGAGAACATTTTGGTGAAATTATTTTGTTTCAAAAATGCTTCAAAATATTTTAAATTAGATTTACAATCTCTAATAGTGGTCAAATATTAATAAAATTAATTAATTACTTCGGCTGTCAATGAATTCTATTGAAGGGATAGTAGCAGGAATATTCCAAATGACCATGATGGGAGAAACCCTGGGATAGAGATAAGAGCCATGCACGTCTAATTAAGACTGTACAACATTCCCTTTCAGAGCTTGGCAATAAATCAATATTATTTCTCCAAAAATTTCTGAGTAAAAATTAATTTTGTCATTGCAGTTGTTAAAATAAAGGTGCTACACCAAAAAGAAATAATGATAATGGTGAAGGAGTGTTGAAAAATAAGAAAGATTTTCCTCTAAAAATGGCTTGTCATTGGTTTTCTAAGAAGACTCCAAACAACTGACTCATGAAAACCAATTTGCAATTCTATGCACACCTTGTACAGCTGTCTAATTTATGTATACACATTCAGAATGTAGAATGCTTTAGTATCAAAGAGTTGTTTCCAATAGACAAATACTTTAGTGCTCTAAGGTCTAATTTCCATCTTCTTCAATAAGGCAAGAGAAATGCAAAGACGAATGTCATTAATTGCTCCAGACTTTTCCCTCTAGAAAAATAAGAACTATAAACATCAATACAGGATTCTACTAATAGCTAGCTGTAAGTATTGGCTTAAAGCATCATTAATTTTACATTCGTCAGGTTTGTAAATCTATGCCTTGCATTCTCAGTGAAAGGATTAATCAATAAGGTCATCCTTGCTGCTTTCATTCTAAATAGCAATGCACAGGTGTAGCGCATGCAGAAATATAAATATATATGTAACCAAATGTACATGCAACATAACATAAAGTTGCATAATGTGAAGTAACAGAAAAATAACATAAAGTTACATTCTAACCATTTAATTGGTTTGTGTACACTAGATTGCATTTTTCAGGTGGGCGAGATATTTTTATTGACTTGAATAGTTTCATTTTAAATCTTTTTGTTGGGTCAGCACAAGACAAAACGAAACAAGATCTTTGTTTTAAGGCAAATGTGCCATTAGATAACCAGTAATAACTTGTAATTTTTTCTTAAAAAATGGTCCTTTCACTTTCAGCCTGCTTTTGGTAAACAGCCTACATTGTTTCTCTTCTGTTTAGGATTGTGTCATTTCTTTTTTGCACATGATAACAATTTTTTAAAATGAGTGTAGGTCTTTTTAATAATTGTACTCCTGATTATGCTGATTTACTATAATGGGCATACAGTGAGATGTCAAGGAATTTTGTCATTCACAGGGAGTTATGTTGAATTAGCTCCAGTTTTAGATTTTACTATTCAACCAAACATGGAAACTTGCGAGGTTCCTTGAATCATAACGACTCTCTCACAGTGAGGCTTCTTAACCTGTGTTCATAAATTTCCAAGATGTCCATAGACAGACTTCAGGAGGGCTGGACAATCTCTGACACCATGTGAAAAAAATTCTCTGTGCTTTTTGTGAGGAAGGGATCCATACCTTTCATCAGATTATCAGAGGGATTTCTAATTCCAAAGTGGTTAAGAACCAGTATTTAACTGGTATAAAAAACTTCAGTTGGTGGTAATGGTTTCAGAATTATTTTCTTCCAATGTTCTTTTCAAAATCAGATTCACACAACCTTATATATCATATTCGAAGCCTTCTTTTAAAAAATTACATTAATAATTAGGCATAAACACTGATTATCCATAGACCTTTCTTACTTCAACTCAGAAATTTACAGTAAATTAATGAGGACTCGTGCTCTAATTTTATTTCTTGATCAGATTTGGTGTTTAAGTTTTTCAACTTCCTATTCCATACAAACCAGAATTTAAATGTCAGTTATAGAGATCATGACTTGAATTCTGTCATCAAAATGTATGGTCATATCCCTGTACTTGAGGTACTGCAGCCTGCCATGAACTGAGAAAGGCATAGGCTAATAGAGACAATTGACCAAAATTTGACCACTCTTTGATCAAAATCTTTCAGATTATATAAAGCTGCTGCAGCTCTGTTACACAGACCAAACATGCAAAAATCCTATTAAAGACAGAGTTTGATAAATTAGTTCTCTCTTACTAAGACACCTGTCTGGAAATGTGAACTTAATTAAAAGAAATTACAACAGATTTTTTAAATGTCCTGGGAGAAGTTGACTCACTCTCTTTAGCTATCCCTTTGAGAGACACATAACCCTAGAACCTCTTATCAAGAACAAAATAGGGATTGGATGCATCAATAGAAAGATGATACTTTCTAAGAAATTGTACCTCTTCATTTGTGAATAGGTTTATGTGATTATAGAAGTGGATCAGGGCCTGTGGTGATCCAGGCATTGTTGTAGTGGTAGTGCCACATTTTTGTGAAGTCAGACACAAATTGCCTGCTTTCTCTGGAAATGCCAGAATGGTGCCTGTCAGGAACCAGATCCCACGGATGGCCTTGTCCTGACACACAGCAACCTCTTGGTGGCCACAGCCCTTGCCTTTAGACAGAGGTTATCCACTGGGAGTAATTATGTCCCCCATGATACATTTCACAACATCCTGCAACATTTTTGATTGTCACAACTAGGGAGATATTACTGGCATCTAGTGAGTAGAAGTCATAGGTGCTGCTAAACTGTCTATAATGCATTGGACAGCTCCCAAGAACAAAAAATTATTTGGCCCAATGTGTCAATAATGCCGAGGTTGAGAAATTCTGCTCTAAGGCCATGCCACCTTTGACCACTCTGGGAGGTTATAGAGATATGCTCTATTCAGACCCACACTTCCCACAAGGCTGCTAGAAGTTAGTCAGTTTGAATGCCTTGAAATTGTAATGCTTTGGGCAGAGTGAAGTGAACAACTACCCTAAATGCCCTCCCCTTCCAGGTTAACATTTACTGTTTTCTCCAAAATGCATATTAAATGTCATTTCCTACATTTAAAATAGGAAATCATGTCCTATTTTAGTGTCACCTCCCCATAGGCTCTCATAGTACCATATGCTTACTTGAATCACAGCTCTGATCAAATTATATCTTATTCCCCTACTAGTTTATAAATCTTTTGAAAGCGAGGTGTTTTTTTTTTTTTCAATCCTTATGTCTTAGCACCTACCAGAATGCTTGGCACATATAGGTATACAACAAATGTATGTTGAAGGAAAAAATAAGCCTAGAAGACTGGCTTGGATCCTGAGAGCCACCCTCCAAACTGGATTTACTCTAGACTGTTTAGGTGAGCACAATGACTCCCAAGGGTATCTAAGTATATCTGACCCCATGTTCTCCAAAGACTTTAAACTGAATAGCGTCACGTTTCATGGAATGTAGGTTCCCTGGCATCATGGTGGACATTTCTGGCCTATTGAAAGGAAACCATCATGATGTCTACCTGAGATACTGTAGAACAAATATTGCAGAGACTATAGTACCTGGTTGGGGGCCTTTGACATAGCTTTCTCAAATGCCTTGTCTTAAGAGGAAGGAAGGCAAGCTCGATGCGCTACTTTTAATGAGGAGGCTTTGTAG
>NW_011888896.1:3428950-3442085 GCF_000151845.1 Pteropus vampyrus | reverse complement strand
CAGGAACCAGATCCCACGGATGGCCTTGTCCTGACACACAGCAACCTCTTGGTGGCCACAGCCCTTGCCTTTAGACAGAGGTTATCCACTGGGAGTAATTATGTCCCCCATGATACATTTCACAACATCCTGCAACATTTTTGATTGTCACAACTAGGGAGATATTACTGGCATCTAGTGAGTAGAAGTCATAGGTGCTGCTAAACTGTCTATAATGCATTGGACAGCTCCCAAGAACAAAAAATTATTTGGCCCAATGTGTCAATAATGCCGAGGTTGAGAAATTCTGCTCTAAGGCCATGCCACCTTTGACCACTCTGGGAGGTTATAGAGATATGCTCTATTCAGACCCACACTTCCCACAAGGCTGCTAGAAGTTAGTCAGTTTGAATGCCTTGAAATTGTAATGCTTTGGGCAGAGTGAAGTGAACAACTACCCTAAATGCCCTCCCCTTCCAGGTTAACATTTACTGTTTTCTCCAAAATGCATATTAAATGTCATTTCCTACATTTAAAATAGGAAATCATGTCCTATTTTAGTGTCACCTCCCCATAGGCTCTCATAGTACCATATGCTTACTTGAATCACAGCTCTGATCAAATTATATCTTATTCCCCTACTAGTTTATAAATCTTTTGAAAGCGAGGTGTTTTTTTTTTTTTCAATCCTTATGTCTTAGCACCTACCAGAATGCTTGGCACATATAGGTATACAACAAATGTATGTTGAAGGAAAAAATAAGCCTAGAAGACTGGCTTGGATCCTGAGAGCCACCCTCCAAACTGGATTTACTCTAGACTGTTTAGGTGAGCACAATGACTCCCAAGGGTATCTAAGTATATCTGACCCCATGTTCTCCAAAGACTTTAAACTGAATAGCGTCACGTTTCATGGAATGTAGGTTCCCTGGCATCATGGTGGACATTTCTGGCCTATTGAAAGGAAACCATCATGATGTCTACCTGAGATACTGTAGAACAAATATTGCAGAGACTATAGTACCTGGTTGGGGGCCTTTGACATAGCTTTCTCAAATGCCTTGTCTTAAGAGGAAGGAAGGCAAGCTCGATGCGCTACTTTTAATGAGGAGGCTTTGTAGCCTACATTCTACAAACTTTCTTCACTGAAGAAAGAAGAGTAGGGTGACCTGATTGAGCATATGAAATAGGGAAATGGAACAGCACACATTTGTCTCTAATAGTAATGAGCTGATACTAATATCCAGGTACAAGACTGTTAAAGGGTCTGACTATATGCAAGGGCAAATCTTATGGTAGCTACTTGCAAATTACACTAGAATCCACAAGAAAGAGGAAGACCTAAATTTAAAATAATTTATAAATGTACTTTTGTATTAAAAACAAAAATTCTGGTATTATAACATGAATAAATATCATGATGAAAATGAGAAAAAAGCACCTCTCAGATTTATAGCACATAGTGATAATCTGTACGGTACAACGATTATGGAATATAAGACAAAATGATTTCATTGTTCCAGATAGCATGATACTGTTGGATTACATTGTGCTGTTATTTTGACAAAACATGTCGAATAGGATTTCAGCAAAATGTTTAATACAACTGTAAGTATAATATTCCTGAAGTGAGTTGGCATCAGGAAGAAAAGACAGGAACATTTCAGAACATTCAACTTTATTTTCCATTGACAAACATAACATAAATAACATACATTTATTAAATACACAGACTAGCTGTGACCTGAATGCCATCAAAATTCTGATGTACTTTTCATAGTCTCTCTTATTTTTTGTCTCCACAATATTGAAGACCAGCCTTTAAAACATACTGGAAGATATATTTAAATATACTTAAGATAATTCCAAAAAAGTTTTACATAGAGGTGACAAAAGTATACTTTCTCAGTTAACCAAGTGCGTAGAGGATAGGATGCTGAGTAAAAGTGGTGGGGAAACATGCTTTCTATACTGAGTTTACATTACTGATTAAAGTGCCAATGATTTCAGTTCTTATTTAGACACACTATGTAAATAGTACACTCTCATTTGTTATAAACAGATCAAGATAATTAGTGGCTATTTTCAATTTATTTGCTTAAAGAAATGTTCAACTTATACTATTTGTACAAAAACATTTGAGAAAAGAAGAGAGAAAAGGTAAAATAGTATATATGTATAAATGGAAAGGAGAGAATTTAGTAGTTAGTGATGACTTGAGTGAACTTAACACTTGCACTTAAACACACACACACATACACACACTAGCCATTCCTCACTTTGTCCTACTCATACTCAATTGTGTAAAGATGAATGTGGTCCTTTCCTCTTTGCTTCTGTGGAATGGCCTAAAAGGATGAAGAATTCTAACAGGAATAGAAATGTACAGGTTTTCCTCCATATTTTTCTCTGTGTTCTCTAGCCCACCCTCCATGACTGATCCACATAAGTATCCTTTCGAAAGTTGAAGGAACGTTGAATTAGATCAGTAAGTCATATATATTTTCTCTGCTTCACATTACAGCTTTGATATACACAGGAACTAAAAACTATATAAACTCTTTTCAAATAACAAAGTTTGGTGATTGGCTAGCTTTTGGCTAGATAGCTGATTCACTTTAATTAAAAGGCCAAAATATTCTAATTCTAAAGCAACTGACACAAGAACTTAAGAGCTGCATATCTGAAAGTAATTTCAGAGGTGGAATCATCTCCAAAATGCTCAAAGAGCTGAAAATGCTGATTTGTTCCTGATGCTGATTTCTTCCCTTCTTATCTTTATTCCCATGATAAAATTGTTTCATTACAGTAGACTCATTAAAAATCAGACTCAGATATGTTTCATATATTAGAGCATTAGCATATTAGAAATATGAAGCCATTCTCTCTCCTCTTAAAAATGATCCCAGATTCACCAATAGTAGGTATTTCTGTTACTTTCTCTTAGTGAGAAAATAGATAAACGGGTTGGAGGCAAGGGATCTGGGGGCAACAGTCTTATTTCTAATGAAGAGATATGTAATCCAGGAAACATTTGGGTTGCTTATGGTATGAAACTAATGTGAAACTTTTGAAGATAAAAGAATTTTCATTCTCAATAAAGAAAATGTGTGATATATAAATGAATACGGTATATATCTGATTGAATTGTATTTCTAAAGGATCAAATGTACTTGGCTATGGCATTGGTAATGTAATGGTTTACAACTCAATTTTTATAAATTATAAGCCTTTAAATAGAATTCTCATTTTGGAAATTATAAAATAGAGAATATATAAAATAAAGATTTTGGATTCTTTTATTCTTTAAAAGAAGAGAGAACAGGGGTGAATGAGAACAAATATGCTGATTAGCATGTTTTGAAGTTATCTTTCCATCTGACTTAAAAACTAATTGCCGATCTCTTTTTGGAAAAAATGACAATTCTAGACTTGTTAAAGTCTTTCATAGATACTCATGGTCTCAGTCTTCCCTTCGTCACTTTGAAAACAGTTACCCTGTGCTAACTTTTTTTTTTTTAAACTTTCTTCAGTTTTATTCAGTGTAAAGCTAATCAAAAAGGCATTCAGGGAAGAAATGTGCAAGATTTCACATAACAACCATAAATACAAATTCATCATAAAATTAAAACCTTTCTGGGTAGAGTAATTCAGGTGACTATGAAACTTTGCATGAAGTTAGTATCTATATAAATGATACCAATATAATGGGATTTTACTTAAAAATGTTCCCTAATTTTCTGTTTCATGCTTCATATGCAATCACCACCTGTTAGTTTCTTAGAATACTGAATTGATATTATATTCTTAAAAAATGTATATGTGAGTTTTAGATTGATCTTTAATTTTATACATTGGCTCTATCACAACCTAATTAATGAAACATCACAGGTATATGTCACCTCTTATTAGCATTTTATTGCAATTCAGAAAACAGTCCTATAGACTTAACTACAATATTAAATATTCTTCATTTTAAAAGCGATGTAATCTCATTCATTGAACAATTCTGTACATGTATTTAGACCTTAGTTTTAAAGATTTTGAGACATATACAAGCACAAAACCAGCAATAAACAAGCATCTGTGAAGATTTGACATGGTTGATGGTCTAAACTTTTTACATAGGTAAATCAGAAATTTTAATTATTCCATATTAGCTTTCAGTATGTTTATCGTAATAAATATTCTGCTCTCTGTGTCACTCATTTTCCAGTGTCCTATATATTTCAAGAGAGGTTTTTGGGGGTAAAAGATGAAAATAAGTAGGCAATATATGTGCCTAAATTTGCAAAGCATGGCATTTTTCTATTCTTTGTCTCTGACTTAACCCAATACCAAAGAACCATTAAATAATTATTTTTGTGGGGATTGTTGAAGGCTGATTACTAATTTGGGGCCAAAAGCAAGAAAAATGTAAAAAATATTAAATAAATAAAAAGCTTAATTCATTTAAAAATTTAGTATCAGAATACTGCCACAGATCGACCACCTTTATAAAATACTGTTTTAGAATTTTTAGTTTGTCATCATGGTCATAGAGTCTTTCATAGTTAACTGTTACATGAGCTTCTGCAAGTTTTTTCTATAACATGGTCGGGAGATCTTTTACATAGTAAGAAAGCATTAAGTAGAAATATATGTGCACTTTTTAATTCATAGTAATTTAAATCTGGCATGATTAAACACATCTATTGAAATACCTTTGAATATACATTAATAGGTAAATTTGGTAAATTTTGAGATAACATATTGTTTCTTCAATTTAAAATATTTTTAAGATATACACCATAGCTATTTAATTTGAAAGGTAAACTTTTTATCAGATAGCGTCATTCTCCTCTATGACACAGCATAGCTGTATCTTTTTATTGCTTAGAAAATCAGTACAGCTTTGTAAAATCTATGATAGCTTATTTTACATATATTTCTACATTGTAATCATTCATTTATTTCTATGTGGTTTCCTATGTCTCTTTTTTTCAATAATATCGTGGAGTTTGAAATTGTCATAATTTATGTATGCATTTTTTTCTGCTCAGATATATACATAGATAAACTAAGTATATGAGAGTGAGTTTAAAGGCAAATGAATTTAAACTTGGAAACAGACATACTCTTTTACAGTGACTTTAGATGTCCACTCCCTAACTACATCCAGGGCCTCTATAAAATGTCTCTGAAATTCTAACCTCAACTATCATCCAAAGGCTAAAATCATTTGAGACTTTTATTTTCTTGTCAGGTTTTCCCTAAACAACAAATGGCTGCCTAGATAACAAAACTCACATACCATTTACATGATTTCTTCCTTTTCCACCTCCTACTCAAGCTTATCCAAAACTTCCCGTTCGTCCACTCCTACCATGTATTCCCTTGACAGAAATTTATTTTGCGGTTAAGAATAAGTTTCAGAATTTTTTGTCTGTATATATTTCTGTGGCTAGATAAAAAGTGATATTTCTTTGACAGTAATCTCCATTACCATTTGGACTAATCAGTCTCCTAAATTATTAATACAAATAAAGCACTTTGTTGTACAGCAATATGACCCTGCACACTTGAAGATAAATTTATATTTCAGTAATTAGTAGAGATCATTCACTTTATCAGTTTGATGAACTGTAATGGTGTAAAGCACTTCAACCGTATGGCAGATGCCTCACCGATGGGCACTTGGTTTTGGCAGACATTTATTCATTCATTCACTGAACAAATATTGAACACTTCCTACACTCCAAGTGCTATGCTAGCTGCTGGAAGAATAACCCAATCATGCTCATACCACTCGAATCCACACTGCATTTATGTCCATCTGATTATAACCTAGGATCAGAGAACCGACACTCAAGAGCTAAAGCCTTTTTATTAAGGTAATTTAAGTGCACATGTTTTTTGTAATCAGGTAGTTTTGCCTCATCTTCATGAGGTTATCTGTGGAATAATCCAATTCTATAACATAAAGAGATTTTATAATGGGGTTTTGATATAGGTTATTTATCATTCTCTCCCAAACCTAGACTAGCAGAACTATCATGAATTACATAAGCACCCCAGCAGATTCTGTCTTCTCACTCAGTTTGACATTGTCATTTAAATTGATTATTCCTGATTGACCTTCACTGATATACATATAAATTTAATAGATATATTGTACCTGTTAGAATAAATTTTCCCCAAATGCCTACAAAACTCAAAGAAAAATGTAGTTACTATAAAAAAAAGTTCCAATTAATTTTCAGTTTTTTTTAACTTAGGAAGGCATTAAGTTAACTTCCAATTTAAATTTTTCCCAAAAAAAATGTTAATGAGTTTGCAAAATGAATGCTTCCAGGAATACAAAGAACATTTTGTGTAGATATAACTTAAAAGATTGTTGTGTTTGTTGGGGAGATTTTTTTTTCAAGTGCAATTCTCGAAACTTAACATAGAAATCTACTTGTACCTAAGAGACATAAAGCTTAGCTATCAAGGTTTGTAACACGTAGACTATGAGAAAAACATTTAATAATACATATTTAGATAGAGCTACTTTGAGAAGAGGGCAGAGAAAGTGCTGCAATATTATTAATTTTCTTATCCAATAAATAGGCCAAACTGTGGAAAGTCTTCACTAAATCTTCAAATTTTTATTGGTCTTAGAATCAGAGTTAGTATTTAAATATCCAAAAGACTGGGGAATACTTTAAGTGGAAAAATCAGGGAAGATAATTAAGCAGAGTACCTATATTTAGTGCTTAAATAAGTCCTTAAATAGCATTCTGAAAAATCACTTCACTGATGCTTAAGATCAATTTTATGAATCTTCTCCAGGGTTGTAGGAATTAAAAATGTATTCAAAAGGAAGAACATTTAGCATTTGAATAGTCAAAAGTCCTGTCATATTTAAAATAAATGGAATTGGCTCTTATTCAGATAATACGTAAACCTAATTACCAATCCAACCAAAACTTAAACTTTGTAAGGTTAACAGCTAATTTACATATTGGACAATACTTAAATAACATCAATACCAATTAATATTGTGGATACAATATACATTTTTATTGTAATTCAACTATTTTTTAAAAATATAAGGAGAAAAAGGGTGATACAGAGAGAAAGAGGAATGAAAGAGAACACAGAAGACCAAGGATTTTGAAAAAACAGCAAATGTTGCCTTGTCTTCAATGATCTATGCATTAAGTCTCTCATGTACTCAGTATACTGGAATATTAACTATCCCTACTCCCACACCTACCACCGATCAAGATCATTTATAAATAATGTTTTCACCTCATAAATAATCACATATTCAGCTATAAATGGCAGAGACCCCAAAACACTAGACTGTTAATATATTTTCCTTTCTTTGTATTTCAGTACCTTTGGCACATAGGGGATTATCTATGCTGAGATCATTCAGCCTTCTATCAAAAATTCTGCTTCAATGCATAAACAGCGGCATGCCAGAGATGCCCAAATTCACAGTAAGGTTTAGGGCTATTTGTTGCCGAAAGCTATAACCATGCAAGTTGAGTAAGTGTTCTCTTTCATGCTCCTGTCTGTATTATTTCATTGGATAATGAGATAGGCTGCCCTTTCTGTCCATCATTAGAGCAGCTGGAGACAGCATTTGCTACCTGGCAAAACTTTCGAAGAAGGATCTTTCTTAGCAGCAGATAAACCCAGGGATCCAAGATCTGGTTCAGTGAAGCCAGGCGGACAGCTATTAAGAAGAAGTTGCATTCTTTCTGCTTTTCTGGGTGCGTCTTGCAGTGCTCAACTGATGTCTGATTGAAGATCATTTTCAACATCATTATCTAAGAAAGAGAGACAAATAATTATTCCAAAGATTAATAAAGTCATATGCATCTCCTCTACACAGTACTTTGCATGTAATTTACAATGAATTGGTGGTTATATTGAAACAATGAATTCAAGCAACACTTATACTCACAGAACACAGCTCTGAGTTATACGAGACATTCCTATGGATGTTCCTGCATTTTTGGCTATTTGACACGATGCAGCTTTTTAAAAAGTGCATGTTCTCAGGCTCTTGGTGCTTGGAATTTAAGAAGTTTGAAAGTAACACATCTCAAAATTAGCCAAAGTCATCTGTCTTGTTGCAGAAAACAAGATACCCAAACGAGAGCCAAGAACTTCAACAAAACTGAAACATATTTAATCTTAAACTTCAGTAGTTCTAATGGAAAAAAAAAAAATTACTGAAGAAAAGGTAGAAGCCAGAAAGGGGATAATAATAATAATAATATTTTATGAACCCTTAAAAGTTACCAGGCACTATGTCGATTCTTCATATGTATTTAATAAACGATATAAGATAGATTTTATTACCATCTCCTTTTTACAACTGCAGAAACCAAGGTTAATGATGTAAAATGACCGAGCTAGACTTAAACCCAGGTTTAGTAACACCATATGACATACAGTATTTTATTTTTTTTATCTTTCCCTTTTCACCACATACACATACTAGAATGTAAACTCCATGAGGGCAGGATTTATTCTTTCCCCCACAAGTATATTCACTGTACCAAGACCAATATTTAGCAGACAATGTCCAATAAATATTTGTGCATTAATATAAGAATATAATATTATGTGACATATATAACATATGTAATATATATTTATATTTGAATGAATGTGATTTCTATAAGAGAATAAAATAAAGGTTTATATGCATCTGAAAAAAAATTCAAGCTCATTAATCATTAGAAAAATGAAAATTGTGACAAAATAAGAAACTACTTTACACCCATGAGTTTGACAAAAATGAAGAAATGTGACTTTTCCAAATGTCAGTGAGGATGCGGAATGATAAGGACTCTTTTACACTCTACTAGCAACAATATAAACTGAGGCAGCCATCTTGAAAAACAATGGCACTATTTTGTCTGCTTCCTCCCAGCTATCCTGCCGCAAATTCCTGCACCAGGAGTTGTGTACGTGAACCATTCACCATGACGTTGTTCATAATAGCAAAAAATTAAAATTAAAAATAAATTTAAAAAGCAAAAATAACCTAAACACGGATTTATAATCTCAAGAAAAGAAAGATGCTGACTTTTATAACTGATCCCTAAATTCATTTTCTAGGTGCATGGCTATTAAATGCTTGAAATGTGGCCAGAGCAAACTGAGATGCTGGAATAGGTAATGATATTATGAAATGATAATATTTTTGATATAGTGTGTTAAATAAAATATATTATTCAAATTAACAGCGCCTGCTTCTTTTTACTATTTCTAGAATATTTCCTACTAGAAATTTTTAAATTATATACAGGGCTTACATTTGTTGCTTACGGTACATTTCTGTTGAAATCACTTCACTGTCTCTCTTGAGGCCCAAAGGAGGTTTAATATTCTGTCCTCAGGTCACAGATTCTAAATTAAAGTCAGTATCCCTGAGCATCCAAAACACCCAGACCACAAACCCACAATCTCAACAATGGCACTTTCATTTTTACACAGTCACTCTGTGTAAGAATGTGAGTCATCTTTGAATCCTTCTTTTGCTTTGTCCTCTGCAATGTCTTTTGCTCTTTTTCCAGTTTTCATCCTAGTTCAGCTCCTCCTCTCATCTGAATTATAGTAATAGCAGATACCCAGATTGTATGTATAGATGTCAACACATCACAGATTCAGTA
This sequence comes from Pteropus vampyrus, assembly GCF_000151845.1. Classification (NCBI taxonomy): domain Eukaryota; kingdom Metazoa; phylum Chordata; class Mammalia; order Chiroptera; family Pteropodidae; genus Pteropus; species Pteropus vampyrus. Next base: position 3,432,447 of record NW_011888896.1, on the reverse strand, counting down.
GCCTAAATCCCAGCTCTGATCAAACCCTCACCAACTATAAAAACTTAGTCTGGATCTTCTTGGACTAATTCTTAATTAATTCTTGGACTAATTCTTAGGTAATTCTTAAACCAATCACTAGCAAAAAAGATGGAAATATCCAGGTTTGGCTCATAGGACAAATTTATCCCCTGACACTTAACCTATGGTTCTTCACCAAATTACCACCTAATACCCGAACAAAATTATGGTTCTGTGAGTAAATAATAAGAGAGGAATGGGTAGGCAACCAACAGATAGTCATATATCTTGAGTCCATAATTTCTTTCAAAGCATTTTTTCCCAAGGGATCTATTCAATAAAAGCAAAAACAGCTGTACAAATAATTGAATGTTCAGTGAAGCATTATCTATACCAGTGAGAAACTGTAAACACATAAATCTCTAATATAGGGAGTGAAGCTTAATAAGATACAATTTTTTTTTATATTGCTTTCAACGCTCCCTTGAGCAGCTGATCAGAAGGAGCAATAGTTCAGAGTATATGTGTACTTTCTAAAGAAAGTGCCTCTGTACTGTCCAAGCATCCTGGTTTTTGTTTGTCCTTCTCCCTTGTATAAGGAATAGAATAGTATATTTGGTTCACATAATAAGAATTAAGTCTAGAGTAGAATATACATCCTGATCACATGACAGTATAAGAATTGTTAAAAGAACAGAATATAAGATAGTATTATATATAAAGTTATATTATTATAATTATGTAAAATACATAGACTTATGGAAGGCAATGAAATTATTACTATTAAGCAATAACATGATGAAACAATAATTAAATTAATTTAAAAATTTTATATACATAAAAACATTTCAAACAATTTAGAAAAGGCTTTTATTTAAATGAAGTTGATCATTATTCCCTTCATTAATAAATATGAATTCATTATACTAACTTATTATACACCAAATTTATTTAAAATGAATCCATCTACTGATGGATCCATCTTCTGATGTTGGCACATAGTCCTATGAACTGAACACTGCCTGCCTCCACCTGTGGAATGAAGATGGACTCCCAGCAACGATCTCTAGGTCTCAGTCCCCAGAACCTATGACTATGTTATCACACATGGCAGAAAGAATATGCAGATATGATTAATGTTAAGGGCTTTAAGATGGGGAGATTGTCCTGCATTATCTGGGCGGGTTCAATGTATCACATGGGTCCTTAATATCTGAGAACTTTCCCAGCTGTAGTCAGAGGGAGATGTGACTACAGAAGCATGGTCAGAGAGCTATAATGTTGCTGGTTTTGAAGATAGAGGAGGGAGCCATGAGTTAAGAAATATAGATGGGTGGCCTCTAGAAATTGAAAAAGCAAAAAAGCCAGTCTTTGATTCTCTTTCAGAGCTTCCAGAAAAAACTCAGCCCTGTGGACACTGTGATCGATGTCGGGCTTTTAAGCAACAAAACTATACGAAAAATTTGTGTTGTTTTAAGCCACCAAGTTTGTAGTAATTTGTTAGACAGCTACAGTAGAAAACTAATACACCCATAGAGGAGAGTGAGCTCTTAGATGTAGAGAAGGGACAGGGAGGAATGAGCTTGAAAATGATTTATGCCCTCTCATAGATAAAGCATCCTAGCAAGCTTGTTTACTTTGCTCACTTTCTTAGGAGACTTTTTTTTTAACATAAATAAAGTAAGAGTAAACTTTATCCCAACTCCTGTCTAAATTATCTCAGTTTCTAAATTCACAACATGTAAAAATGAATTCTTGTTATTCTAGTGACGTCAGTTAGATGTCAGTGTGTTTGAGTAAAAGATATAAACCTACACTTTCTATTCGGTTGTCTTTTAAAAAAAATTGTGGTTAGTAATCCTTTTTTATAAACAGTTGGAAAAGTTTTATCTAGCTCTTTCAGCCCCTCGCCTCATCCAATTATTAAATATATTTGACCACTTGCCATATTCCAGAAAGTGTTCTGGGCCTGGTTTAGAATGATCTAAAAATACTTAAATTTCAACTTAATGTTTTCTTATAAAATAAAGTATTGAATTTCTCCAACTTTTTATAATCAGGAAAATGTACAAAATTACTTATTAAAATGGAATTTAAGTCATTTTTCACAGTTCTCCTTGATTATTTTTAAATTAATTTTTATGAGGCTAATAATACTAAATTATTTTTATTAGGCTAATATAGGTTTCATATGCCTTACATTGGTTAGTAGACTGTAATTTCCTGTAATTTACTATTGACAATGCAGTGATTATGACATTATGTAACCAAGCTGTGTAAGCAATAGCTGGCACATGGGGAGAGACAGTCTAGCTTTTCCCAGAAATCATGAGATGTGCAATATGAAGATAATTTGAATTAGAGGCAGTGAGCATGATATTGCCATTTCCAAATGGCAGCGGGGATGGAAGTAAGACTCCAAATTCCTCCTTTAATTTTGAACATAAATACAAGTTAGCATCCATCTGTTTTGTTGACTTCTCTATACTTGAGCTAAACAGTGATTACATTTTTTTTGCAAGTAATTTTTAGACAGACTTTGGGAGAAAAACTTTGGCATGAATATGTAGATTTCTAGGAGACTTAATTACGCCTATAAGTCCAATTCTACTCCTTATACGAGGGAGAAGGGACAAACAAAAAAGAGAATGTTTGGACAGCACAGAGGCTACATTTTTTTAGCAAACACGTAAATACTCTGCACAACTGCTCCTTCCAATCAGCCTCATATAATGAGCTAGCTGGTCACGGGAGCCTTGAGACCAATTCTGGCCAAAGAAAGCTGGGGCGCTTCTGCCAGCATCTTCCCCAAGATCCACGTGACTCTCCCAGACTTCTCACTTCTCCCCTGGTTATTAGCAGGAATAGAGAGCTCTTTTTGTACCCGTGATAACCAGGAACACAACTATATCTGTGACTTCTAAATTCTCTACCCCTGGGTAGTGTCAAAGGCAATTACCTTGCTCCATCCTTAAGGGAAAAAAATGATTTGTCTCCTCTCCAGTGATAATGATCTTTGAAATGTGCAAAACACAAACTGGGGAGATTATTTTTAGTATTCTGCATTTGGATTGGATTGGATTGCAGCAGGATTCAAAACTACACATTTAAAAATCTTTAGTATTTCACTTCTTGGTTCAAAAGTGTCTTGGGTTATGGGCCATAAATATCTAATGAAGATGATAAATGAGTGAACCCAGAAAAATAACTTTCAGGGGAGGGAATAAAATTGGTTACTTGCCCTTAGGATCTATTATGTGGCTTTTATGCATTTCCAGTTTATTTCTAATGTAAATGTGTAAAAAAACTTTTCTTCACAGCCAATTTTTATCTGTTTTGTTTTTCATAATCCTCTGTTGTTAGGCCTGGGAGAACAACCTGCTTTACTGGAAATTCCCTCTGTAATTGACAAATGTTCTATATTATAATACACTGAAACCAGTATGAGCCCTTTAAACTACTTACATAATTTGAAGAATTATCATGGGAAGAAGTTT
>NW_011888896.1:3395857-3428900 GCF_000151845.1 Pteropus vampyrus | reverse complement strand
GCATCTTCCCCAAGATCCACGTGACTCTCCCAGACTTCTCACTTCTCCCCTGGTTATTAGCAGGAATAGAGAGCTCTTTTTGTACCCGTGATAACGAGGAACACAACTATATCTGTGACTTCTAAATTCTCTATCCCTGGGTAGTGTCAAAGGCAATTACCTTGCTCCATCCTTAAGGGAAAAAAATGATTTGTCTCCTCTCCAGTGATAATGATCTTTGAAACGTGCAAAACACAAACTGGGGAGATTATTTTTAGTATTCTGCATTTGGATTGGATTTGATTGCAGCAGGATTCAAAACTACACATTTAAAAATCTTTAGTATTTCACTTCTTGGTTCAAAAGTGTCTTGGGTTATAGGCCATAAATATCTAATGAAGATGATAAATGAGTGAACCCAGAAAAATAACTTTCAGGGGAGGGAATAAAATTGGTTACTTGTCCTTAGGATCTATTATGTGGCTTTTATGCATTTCCAGTTTATTTCTAATGTAAATGTGTAAAAACACTTTTCTTCACAGCCAATTTTTATCTGTTTTGTTTTTCATAATCCTCTGTTGTTAGGCCTGGGAGAACAACCTGCTTTACTGGAAATTCCCTCTATAATTGACAAATGTTCTATATTATAATACACTGAAACCAGTATGAGCCCTTTAAACTACTTACATAATTTGAAGAATTATCATGGGAAGAAGTTTCACTCTAGATTAAAGAAATAATTGTAGTCTTTCCAGTCCGGTTACAACTCTGTTTTTGAGGTTGCCAAATCATCACAGCATTCTAGACTACTGTTTCAGAAGCTTCTCCTTCTCCTGCATTATCTAATCTAAAAACTTTGAATATAAACAGCTCATAAATATTTTAAAAATTACTAGTAGTTGTGTAATCTTATCTTAACTATTATGTAATTTTTATAAAATTTTTCAAAACAACAGTAGACAACTAAGAATCAGAAGAAGTAAATTCTATTGCTGGCTCTACTACCACTTATGACTTTAGGCAAATCATTTACTCTGTGTTTTATTAAGCTCACTAGTAAACAGCTGTTGGATTGGATGGCCTCGCATATACTTCTATGGTTAAGTTTTTCTGATGAATTCTAGGACAAAGCTGAAAAAGGAGTAAGGATTTAATTTTTAAAAAAAGAAGAAGAAGAAGAAGAAAGAAACTGAAAGTTAAAAAGTGTGGAGGAAAAAAGAAAATTCCTCTTCAGGAAAATCCCAAGTGTGTCTTTTGGTAAATAGAGGAGAGAGGAAAATTACAAAGTTAGAGAGTGGACAGCGGAGGAGGACAAGATACTGGATTCATGAAGCTTTAAGGGGAGATTTTTTTAATAAGTAGTAGACTTAGGCAAATGCACTGACCAAAAGTTTAAAGACCTGCCATAAATTTGACTCTGCTCTGCTTCTAGTTTGGGGACCAATGACCTAACTTTGGATCTTTATTTTTCCCTTCTCTAAAACGATTAATAATGCTTCTCCATCCGGTAGTGCGGTTACAAAAATTTAAATGAGATAAGAATAATTAACGCCTTCAATTTACATAACATACCTCTTTCCAAACTCCAGGCTATTGCACTATATTGCATATGCTTCCAGGACAGGAACAACAGTGGATGCTTAGAGAAATACTGCAAGAAAATGTATGTCTTATCTTTGTCTGCTTTCCTTAAATTTCTACCTAGTAGAGTGGTTTAAAAACTACCCTCAAATTTGCACTTTAAAAATGTTTGGTAATGCAGAACCATTATCTAATCACTACATAGGAAACTCGAAATTATAAATAAGTAGGCAGCCTGCTATCACATTATTTGATACATAAGAATTACTCTCTCCTTTCAATTAGTATGAATTGTAAATTCTGTGCAATTTGGCTCAGTATAGCTTGGTGCACATGTTATGTCTAGATAAATATTTATCTTTCTATTAGAATGGTCAAAAAATGTCAGTAGCTAAGTAAGTATTCAAATTCTGGCTGAGTGGGGGAAGGCAAAAATTTACCCTATAAAAGTATTCATTCCTTGGATTACAGCTTTATGATACACATGTCAGAAGTGCTATCTTTACTATATTACAAACCTTTATATCCCAGGTGTCAAGAGAAAATCTAGAGAATGTGTCTTTGTCAAGGTCTAAAGAACATTATCCTTGAAAATGTTTATAGTTCAGATAGTTTTTTTCTGCCCAAATATAGTTTCATTTAAATCCAAATGCTCAATCCTACTATTATCTACTCAGAGAACCACAGTATTAGCGACAATTAAGAGCAGCTAAATGATTAAGGAAGGAATCAGAAGTGTGAACTAAGGCATGAAGGACTATCGAACTCAATATAAAAGAAAATTAGAAAAACTTAAATGGTCAACAGTAGGGAACTGTTTAAATCGTGGAACATCCATTGATTTGCATAACATATGCAATATACATAATATATGTGTATTCCAATGCTGTCATTTAAAATCATGTTTCTGAAAAATATTTAATAACATGAAGAAATGTTCAGGATAGGAAAAGTGAAAACAAATGTTTATTACATAGTATAATCCAATTAAAAACAACCGTGTGTATATATAGTAAAATACTAGAAGCAGTTATCTCTGGGTAGGAATTGGGCAACTTCTATTTCCTTCTCTATATTCTTCTTTGTTTTCCAAATTCTCCACAATAAATACGTTATTTTCACATTTGGAAAAGAAGCAGTAAGTTTATAGTGGGAAGGTTAGATATAAACAGAAACCTATTAAATAATTTATTGGTAAAATATTGGTGTCGCATTCCATCCTAGAACCATCATGTGTTCATTTTAGCTTGAATTCTTAGGTAGCTGACGTATGCATAATGTAACAGCTAATAAGTAAACAGTTTGACACTCTACAACTGATCAAAACACTTAACCTAATCAACAAATTAATTATAGTTTATTAAAGAAAATGTGATGTTTAGCAGTAAATTACTGGCCTCTATGATTTGTGGACAGTACAGCTGTGACGTGCTGAAGAACCCCCTTCTTGTGCCACAGCCAGTATTCAGTGCGGGCTAATGATTGTGGCTGTAACCTGACATGATAAATTTTTATTTAACTTGGTCTCATGTCAAAATGACACTATTTTGGACCTGTGCTCCGTGAAGACTTCACCTCACAGAGGGATCTGAACAGACACGTCTAGTATTTGGCACTGACACTGGCTGACTATGCGCAGATTGGAATCTCTTTGAATTCATGGTCCCCAACTTGTCTCATTCCCTGTAAGATATTTCCCTCTCTCTCTTTCTCTCTTTCTCATTCACCACAGCAGCTATTTCCATACAGTTCTAGGTATTTTTGCCATAAGTATTTTTACCATAAACATCTTTGTTGCAAGCATTTTCACTGCAAAACTAATTGACAGAAAGACAATTTCACTATAAAAGATAAAACAACAGAAATAAAAAAGGAACATTAAAAAAGACATCATGAAACAAAAAAATTAACAAAATTCAAGACCATTGAGAAAAATGAAAATACATTGTCTTCAAAGTCTTTCTTTCATAGCATTATACGATTTTTTTCTACCTCTTTGGCATCACACTTTTTCTTTTTTCCTACAATTTCTTCCTTCATTAAGAGAGGCATCAATTTGCACCTAAAGAACAGAGCATTAACGCTCTCGAAGACTGTTGTGAATTAATGGCCTCCTCTTTTATATTTTCTATAGTTTGTAAACTTTTGGTTTCGACAGGTGGGAGGGATAACAGTGTTCACCAAATAATGTGCAAATTGATATGCTATCATTTTCTAGTATAGTATGCAATCTGGCTTTACATATAGTTTTGCAATCTGGCATTATAAAACGTTATCATCCACTATTTTAGGGCCACCATGTCTACTTGTCACTGTATAGAGCATATGGGGGCTAAAATTTATATAACAATGGGAGTACTGTGAGAACTTCATCAATGGGAAAATGAAATCGCTGACAACTAGCCTAAATACATTAAGTCTGTCTAATGTAAACCAAATTGTCAACCAGTTATTTTATTTTTTATGGTGAAATTGCCTTACAACAAATTAGTTGTGTGGTGAAAATATTTGTGGCAAAAATGCTTGCAGTGAAGACATTTACAACAAAAATGCTTACACTGAAAATATCCAACACGATTTCACACGTTCTCGACTATCCAGATTACCTCACAGAGGACACGAGCTGTTTAGGTGGCCTCTCAACTCTCGCCACCAAATTCAGCACCTGCAACTACCCATTCCTTCTTTCTTCTTATTCAACTGGCAGAAGTGTCCTGTCTCCTACCCGAGACTAACCCTCTGTGTTCTGGATCCCATCTAACATGAATTTCAGAGGCCTTATTTTCTCAATTATTTCCTTCTGTTCTATATTTAATTTTAACTTTGGCTTTTTCTCATTATCATTTTAACATATCTAAGTTTCTCCTACCTTGAGAAAATAAAACATTCTCCAGTTTTTTACCTACCTACATATACTGCTCCAGAAGTCACTGTTGACTTCTCAAAAGAGTTGTCTACCTTCTTATCTTCAAATTTATTCTTAAACCTCCTATGGCCTTGCCTCAGTGGCCACAAACCCTCAGGAAGGGCTGTTCTCAAGGATACCAAGAGGTTTCAACATCCATTGAACACTTACTTAACATGATTTCTCTGTAACATCAGACCTAGATGACGGTAGCCTTGATGACTATAGTTCTTGAAACATTCTCTTTCCTAATATTCAGGTTGTCATTTGTTCTGATGTTCTTCCTAATTTTCCTGCTACCTCTCTAGATGCTCCTTTGCAGTCTTCTTTAAGGGCTCCTTTCTCTCTATCCATCCTGAAAATGTTAGGATTTCTGAGTCCTATTTTAAGTAGCCACCTGTTCTTGCTGTACATAAACTCATTGGGTGACCTCTTCCACTCGAATGTCTTCAAAACCCATCCAAGTTCTATAGGCTATACCTCTATTTTGAGCTCCAGACTAATCGATTTAGTTGCCTACAGCACAGCTCTACCTAGATGTCACACATCAAATTCATCAGGTCCAAAATTGAAATCATTATCTTTTTCCTCAAGGTTGTTTCTCCACTAATTTTCCCTATCTCAGTGAATGGAGTCACTAAAACAGACCTAAGACTTATTCTTGATTCATCCTGATTCATTTCTCTCTGTATATGTCTCTCTCTCTGTTTCTCATTAGCCATATTCCTCACATTCAATCAATGATGAAGTCTCCAATTAACTTCTAACATTTTGTTGACCTATCATTTCTTTCATCTTCACTCTCATTGACCCTAAACCCAGACCACCATCATCTCTTGTCTGAACTACCACGATAGTCTATTACATGATTTGTTAGCCTCCATTTGGGGCTCCTCCATGCTGCTTACAAAGGATACTCCTATTGAAAAATTCTTCAGTAACTTCTCATCACCCTGAGTATAAAGTCTAAATACTTTAAATGGACATTCAAAGTTCATCATTACTTGGCCCCTGTTGAGCAGTCTAGCCTAAATTCTCACTATTCCTCATCCTCGCATCTATATCCCAATCACCTTGAACTTTTGTGAGTTTTTAAAAGGGCCAGTTCTTTTTGCACTGGGTTTTTACAAATGTGGATCCTTATTATAACTCACATTCCCGTCTTGTTTCCTTGACTAATTGAACTTATTTTGTGTGTGTGTGTGTGTGTGCGCGCGCACGCGCGCGTGTGTGTGTGTGTGTGTAGATTTGAAATATCAATTTATCTTATGTTTCCCTTGCCAAAAGCCTAGTAGATACATCTTAATATGGACTTTCCAAATTCTCTACTTCATCACCCCTAAATATTTTATATTGTTGTCTATTTTTAATGGTAAGTTTCTCCCAATAGATGAAAATTTTTACAAGAGTAGTAATCATTTCTATCATTTTAGGCCTACCACATAAAGGCGCTAGCCCAGAATATGATACATTGTAGATTACTAAATATTTTTTATTAACAAATGAATGAATGTTAGGAGGGAAACAGAGTGTCCTACCCATTTGGAGGTAACAGAATCTAGAATTTTCATCTTGAGGTTAAATCCACCAATATTTATCCATATTTATCCTTATTCAAGGCTCTGGACTTTTTTCTTTCTTTCTTTCTATTATTATAATTAACCAGAATGACAGCTTCAATTTAGGTACTAATGGACTGTAAACACTTCTTATCACTCATAATTTTAAATGGAATATTAGTAACCCTGAAGCTGACAAGTCGGGCTGTAGAATCAAGTTGAATATAACAATGGGAGTTCTCACGATACTCTCATTTTTACAGGAGAAGCAAATGGAATCTTGAAAACATATTGACTCTAAAAGAAAGAAAGAATTCTTACCACACATTTATTTAATATATTTTCTTCAAAAATATAGTGCAAGTCTACAGCCATACCACCCTGAATGTGCCCGATCTCGTCATATCTCGGAAGCTAAGCAGGGTCGGGCCTGGTTAGTACCTGGATGGAAGACCACCTAGGAATACCAGGTGCTATAGGTGTTAAAAAAAAAATATATACACACACACACACACACACACACACACACATACATACACACATATATATAGCACGCAAGACAAAAACAAAAGACGCATATCAGCATAGTCTTTAATAAAGATATTACTATCAAATTTATAATACATATTAACTCAAAAGTCTTTTATTATTATAAAAGTGTTACATATGATTCTAGTGCTCCTTACTTATAGAATTCTTGCCCACAAATATAAGACTATATCTTATACCTATATTATAATAAATATTTAAAATGCCCCTCAGAGTCTAACAGATAACTGATCAATAACCATTTAATTTACTTGCAAAATTCCTGGCCAATGTTAGTCTTTTAGTCAGTATTAGTATAGGAACTTCTTAACATTATACCATATTAATTCATTTTCTTTTTCCAATACAAAATACACCCTCATAAAATTTATCTGCTTTATTTATAGTTAACTCTTGTTCTGTCAACTGTAAATAGGGGCTAATTAATTGAGCAATACCAGATCCACAACCTGGGTGGCTTAAGGTGTCACACAATGGCATCACTTTTTCTTTCACATTAAGAACCTTCCGTGATTTCTGGATCATGACAGGAAATTCAGCCTCTAACGCTTTAACCTTTCAAAAGAGAACTATGATAAGTGTCTTTAACCTGTACTTTTACTGTTTGTGTTAAGGGAGAAATCTTCAATCACACATTTCTAGAGGCCCCCTCTCCTTTTGCATATACCACGTAGCAGTATTGAATACTTTCATTCCTGCAACCCATTCAGCTCACTGGTTTACTGTGTTAACAGATATAAAGATATATTACAAACTGTAAAATATTCAAGAGTCCCTGACTTTTAGTAAGTACTATGTAACTATTAGGTGTTATTGTTTTTGGTATTCTTCTTCTTCAAATGTTAAGTATGATAAAAGGAAGCATAAGATCCCCTCACTGTCATCTCCTAGGTATATGAATTCTAATTCTAGTGTGGCTATGACATACCACAGAATGGTAACTTGCTATATTAGTAGGGGCACAGGTCTCTTTTTAACTCCATCATCCATTAAGGTTTACACAGCAGTCTTGTAATACATTTCACAGTCACTCTTTCCTTTCATGCATTATATAGATGGCAGGCGAAAATTAAGTGTCATGTGATATTTATGTTACAAATGATCAACTTTGTATTTCAAAATACCTTTTGGAAAATAACCTGCTTTTCTTTTTCAGGAAATTAGACTTTACAAAATCACTTAAATTATGGTTAGCATTTAAAATTTGTACCGGATTTGAGAGAAGTTTGAAAAATATTAAATTCACATTATACCTGATGCAGGAAAATGTAAACTTACCTGTTCATTTTCTATGTTTCCCCACCTTAGGTTTCTTTTGTCTCATCTGTTGACTTATTTTGGAGTTACCATTTGGTCCAACAGCAAAATATATAAAAGGAACCAGAAGGAAAATAACATAAAGAAAAAAGCTATTTTCCCATGACTCAAATGCCTTACTCCTATGAGAACAGACTCCTGTGAGAAGATAAACAAATCCCAATACATGAATCCATTAGCTCCCTCTGTCCTTAGCATACGAGTTCAATGAAGGCCGTTTTTACTGCACTACTTAGCATCCTAAGGAAGATTTTAAGCAAATAATTATAAAAGCATTCCTGTTACCATCTTAGGGAAAATTATTTTGGTGATTTCATTTTAAAAACTGTATTTGATGTATTTTCAAGAACGGTTTTGCAGGAAGCAGTGAATAGATGTTATTGAGATGTGGAAATATCCAGCTCGCCAGTCCATTGAATCAGAAAAGCTGTTTTCATCTGTTTCTCCAAAAAGATTTATTGAAATAGTTTCCCTGCCTAAAACAATTGGAAAATCATTGGTCTAATTGCAACTCTATGCAAAATAAATGTAACTCAAACCACAAATATAAGCCACATATATACTTTTAAACTTTATAGTAACCACATTATTTAAAAAAATAAAAATAATAATGTCGAATTAATTTTAATTATATTTTAATTTAACAAATATATCTGAAATAGTATTTCAACATGTAATCGATATGAAAATAATGAGACATTTTACATTCGTTTTGTACTTGATCGTCATTTGATTGTATTTTATACTTACACTGCATCTCAATTTGGAGTAATCACATTACAAGTGTCCAATAACCACAGGTGGCTAAGTGGCTACCATCTTGAACGGTGCAAGTCTAGTGCTTTATATTTTTTGAGATCTTTCCATACATATTCTCTCAATTTAAGTGCATAGGTATTATTACTGTAGTGTCCACTATTGATTTACTGCCCAGCATCCATTATCCCATCTGCCCTTCTCATTAGCACCTCTGTTTTCATGGGAGTATAAGTGCTTCAGAGCTGATCCCACCCCTAGGTACTGGAGCGTGCCTAGATTAGTCATAATGATGGGACCTCGCACTAGGCAATGCAATCCAAGGAGAAGTTCCCTAAGGACATATTGGAAAGGTTTCTTCATTTTTAGGAGAGAGCCACAAAAAAACACAGCTACTCTCTCCTGCTAGAGGTAAACTAGGAAGCAGGTACTAGCAATCATCCTACCACCTGAGGAGAACAAGCCACAGATGGGATGAGGCCAATGCCAACTGCAAAAGATGGGACAAGTCTTGGTCCTTGATGACAATGCCAAGCTTCTGGATTAGCCAACTTTAAAGGCTGCCCTAACTTTGGATTTGCAGTTATGACTTTTATTCTGAAGCCACTATCTTATGCCATACTAATAACCACCATAGGCAACATAAATATACTGAAACTTTTGAGGATCTTTTGAAGCATTGTTTTTCCCTTTCTTTATTATTTTTACTGTTTCCCATTGTTGCTGAAATTCCTCATTGTTTAATGGTTATCCCCAGGGCACTTTCCCAAACATCCTTTTTGTTTTTTCTTCTTTGGATACCAGGCATTAGAGCAGCTGTTTTCTAGTGCTTCCATCTACTGTTTCTAATTAACTTCTCTCTTCCATTACAAAAACAACGTTGTGTCTCCTTTACTTGTCTATCTGAAAGGTATTTTTTAATCTTATAAAAATTTTTATTACTATTAACGATGCAGAAATGATAAAAGTAACAAATAAACCAAACGATATAATGTTTTTAAAAATGCTCACAAATTTTACTGTATATATGGTACTGATTAATTACAAGGTGGATTGGTGGTATTGGAATCAAAAACATTTGGTTTCGATTTTCTCAATACCACTTAACAACTGTGGGCTTTAACACAAGTTGCTTACCCAGCAAATAAGAAAATTAAATTAAATTTTAAAAAAGAGATAAATATTATCGACTTTGAAGGATTTATGTGAAGATTAGAAATCACATAATATATGTAAAACTCTTAAGGACAGGATTTATACCTCGATTTTCTGATTCCAAATCTAGTGTCCTTTTCACTTTATTACAATTTCTTTATTTATTACACAATCTTTTACTGAGTGGTTGCTATGGTCCAAGAAGATTTATAGACAAATATGGCAATGTCTCTGCTCTTAAGCAGTGTACAGTTTACAGTGAATCAGAAAAATAAATGGATATTAACAAGAGAAAGTTCATCTAGTTTAGTGGTTCATTGCATAGGCTATAAAATCAGACAAGTCTGGATTTGAAAGTCAATCCTATTTTTGTTAACTTTGTGACCTTGGGAAAGTTATTTAACATCTCAAAACTGATTTCCTCATCTGAAAAAGGAGATAACAGTATCCCTTCCTAGTGTTGTTGACAGAACAAAATGAGATTGTGAAATGCTTAGCTCTGTGCCCGCTGTAAAGTAAGCATTTGCCTACTGTGGGCAATAATCCTCGCTGTCATAATAAATATCATTACAACTGTAAATATAATTGTGCATAATTACGTGCAAAAGATATGTACAGGCCTAAGCAGTTTAGAGGAGGGGCATTTAAATCCATCTCCAGGGTCAAGGGAGCACTGCCCCCTAAAGGAGCAGATGCCCTGGAGAGTTTTGAAAGACAAAGAGCTCATACTGCTAAATGTGAAACTGTGTGACTCATTCTAGGACCTGCAAATAGATCTTTATGACTGAAGGTAGGGATGCTGGAGGAAGAATGGAAAATGAGTGGTAACTGTGGACAAATCCAAAATTTTAAGGATTAAATTAAGAAAACTGAAGCCAATTTAATTTGGTGAGAGGGTACTAGACTGTAACATGCCTGAATTCCACGCTGGAAAATCTCTGTGAATGCAGTGAGGTTTGCTAAGACTTTTTCTCTTCTCTGTAATTATAAGAAAAAAGGATGAAAGCAGGTTTCCAAGAATGCACTGTAACATACTGGAAGTTTTAAAACCGTCAAAACAAATTTTCTAATTCTGACTGTAGTCAAACACTTTCCCACTAAGCAAAGGGAACTCAATAAACAGTTTTATTTGTTTTATAAATAGTTTAGTAAAAAGAATAATATTTGTGAGTCGTATTAGTTGAAAAATGTTTGCCTAGTAAACCCTTACCACTGCATGTGAGTGTTCTAAGCCTGAATAGACAGACAGAACCGAATGAAATTTATGCCACACCTTTACAGAAAACTTGAAATTCTAAGTATCACAGTGAATGGAATCCTTTGAAAGATTATTGTAGGACAAGCAAAAATTCTTGTTACCTTCTATAGAGATTTCTATAATATGTTCTATATAGAAACCCGAGTCCTAAGAAGGCTAATCAATTCCTCAATCAACAAAGATTTTGCAGGAAATCTTTAATCACTGTGATTTTCTGACTCAGTCACTTCGGTGATTATTGACTATTCTCAATCAATCTGTTCTTTTTCGTACATTTTCAAAGAAGTAATTTGAAAATATTTTAATAAGCTAATAAAAACGAGACAACCAATATGAAACAGAGCATTACAGCATAAAAAAAAAAAAACATATCTACCAATTTCTAGGGCTATGGTTGGGGAAAGTTGTATAATCATTAGACTCTTAGAAGGTGCAACTGAAAGATGGAGACAAAAATCCCAAACTGATTAACTGTTGTGAAGATTAAATAATATATGTAAAGGACTTAACACTGTAATTCTTAAGTACTTACACATAGTAGGCATTCAGGAACTATGTCCTTTTGTGTTGTGAGTCTCTCAGCTTCCTTTCCATCAGCTGCCACTCCAACTCCACATAGCGACATGAACACACACACGCACACGGCTTGAAATATACATTACTGTCATAACGTTTCTAAAAACTAATTATATGGTAACAATGAACCCGTACTTTTTATTATTAATACTCCAATTTCAAAAAACTTTTTCTACATATTCTAAGTAGGAGAGAGATCCCAGCACATACTTCCCACTATCACCTCTTAGTTCAAGAACACGATTCTGCAGGTGCTGATCCTTTTTCTAGTGACCCCTTGATATAGCCAGGTGGTAAAAAGCCACGCTGAAGCAGTCTGGTTTGCACCCAGGACTTTTAATCTTAAGAAAGATACACAAAGGAGGGGGAACTCTTAGACATCTGATTCACCCTTACAGCACTCAGCATACTACAGCAGGCAGTGGGGCCTGATGCTCACTACCCAGATGAGCCAGGTTCCTGCTTGACTTCCAAACCTGACTTCCAAACCTTCGATATCCTGTGAGCCCCCAGTACCTTTTTCGCATGTGCCGTTGGTGTTTGGAGTCACATTCTGGTGTTTGCAGCCAAGAACCAAATTTAGGGAGGAGACTAAAGCTCTGAAGTGAGAAGACATTGCTATGCTTCTTAAAAATTGATCTATGGCATAATTTAATTAGAAATAATGCTAGAGAAAAAGAAAATTCAAAATGTTCCCTAATATCTTTTATAGAACAAAAGCCGATGTTAAAAAATTTACTTTTGAATCCAAGCAAAGTCTAGTCTATTCTTGGAGGAAATTGCTAACATTCAATAAATTTAAAAATCTGCCATTCAGCAAGTTGGCTGTTAGCATATCTACTGAGAAAGTTGCCAGATTAACATCAATCCAGACTATAACTCACTCTTTATGGAAAAAAATTTAAAAAGAACTTCTTTTCTCTTCTCTGGTCTCCTCACTATGGTTGCAACAAAGTGTGAGCTTTCAGAGCTTTATGCAGCCACTTCCGTTCCATTGTAAACCTTACATTAACTCACTTCTGGACAATTCTCTGAGCCTAAATCTTTAATGGTAGCTTAACCAAACTCACATTAGTCTTTGAAGATGAAACAGAGTCCTGAGACTTTATGTCATGTCTGTTTCTTGTATTCACAAAATAAAACAAAAAAGTAATAAAAAAGAAAGGAAGGAAGGAAGGAAAGGAGAGAAAGGGGAGAGAGGGAGAGAGAAAAGAAGGAAGAGAAAGAAAGATCTATATCGAAGCAGTCCTTCTAGTGTATTGCTATAAAAGCAAAATTAAAACCCTACATGCAGATTGTAAATATAAGCCTAATAACCTAAGGCTTTGAAAAAAGAACACAGGACCTGGCCAATGAGCTGCAAAGCTATGTCTTAGGTTGTTTTCTTAGAAGCAGAGCATAAATTGAGGATTTTGACACATGGCAAGAAGTAAAAGTGAGAGATAAAGAGTCCTGGCTTCAGAATTCCATAGGGCCACCTCCACTCTTGGCAACCCTTGCAATTTATGTGATTCAAGCAATCTCCTCCCTTTTTTTCTTTTTTTTTTAAATTTTTTAATTTCTTAAGATAGCTTGCTTTAACTTGGTCTGGATCTTGTTCTGGGGGTCATGATTCTTATGATATCCTATTATTTCGTGAGCAAACCTTTGCTTACTTCTCTTTTTCTGTGTGCCTATTCTGACTTGTATCTCAGAAAAATAAAATAGTACCCATCAGACAGAACTTAATCCTGACTCTGCTCGTTACTAGCTGTGCAAGCTGGGAGCAGTAACTTCCTTCTCAAGGAGCCAAATGGAAAACCATTTGCGGACCGATAGCCGCCTCAGCACCAGAGGCCCCCCAAAAGAAGAGAGGGCCCTATTTCTTGTCAGAGTCACAGGATAGCCATTAGAGAAATTTCACTTAGCATGATTATCTCGAGATCCAACCATGAGAAATTTCAGAATGTCTTGTAAACTCTGTCTCCAAAACACTTTTGTGAATACATTCACTTCTGCTCCTCCGTCTCAGCTATCATCACGTCACCTAGACAACTTCAATACCTTCTACCTGGTCTCCCCACCCCCACTCTTGCCTTTTTGCAATTTAGTCTTCACACAGCTACCAATCCACCAGAAAGATCTTTTAAAAACATAAACCATTAATGTCATTCCCCTGCTTCAAATCTTCCAGTATTCTCTTAAAATAATATCGAAACTCCTTAATATGGACTTACATGCCCCAACATGACATTTGACCTCAATTTACAGCATTCCACTCCCTCCCTTCTTATTTCACTTGAGTCACACTGGCCTTCTTTCTATTTCTTGAACACACCAGGTGAGGGCCTTTGCTGTTCCCTTTTCCTAGAATGCTCTTGTAGATTGTTCATACCTGGTTCTTTCCTTTCATTCAGTCTGCAGTTTATATGTTACCTCTCAGAGGCATTGTTCCCTGACACCCCAATAAAGTTTCCCAGGCTCCCTCTATCACATCATGTTGTTTTCTTTTCTTAACAGTATTTATCACATTCTAACTTCTAGCTTATTTATTTGTTGACTGATTTTCTCCTTCCACTAGAATGCATGTTCTTCAAGAGGAGGAAACTAGTCTGTCTATTTCAATACTATATTTCTAGCGCCTAGAATAGGGCCTGACGCATAGTAGGTACTCAATAAATAATCACTGGATGCATGAATGGATAAATGAATTCTAAATGGTCCTCAGCTTTGTTCCTATATTCGAAATTGACAATGGAGAATAACATTGCTTTTTTGAGACATAACCTCAAGTTTCTCCATGAAATCATTTAGTAGAGAACATATTTCTTGAGGACAAGGACCATACCATTTGTTCTGTCAGGTTGTAGCACAGTGATATTCACACACAAGCAATATTCAGTGAAGTGTTGCTTAAATTAATTAATACATCGTGGCTCCTGCCACTGACATTGTCAAGATTATTTCATGTTATTTTGCTGTTCCTAAACTTAGTGGAACTCCTTGATAGCTAACAGAGAAGTATAGTATCATATAACTTTAAACATAAAAGTTGTCTCTAATTAAATTTGATATTGTTCCATGTAAACCATGGACTAGAATTAGTACCACCCTAATGCAATCAATATAAAGAACATAAAATTTTCCTAATAGAAAGAATGACTCAAGATGTATTGGGCTACTCTGAGGAACCGCGGCTTAGAGAAAAGAGCTTGGCCTTTGAATCCTACCTTGACCTCTTACTTGCTCTGTTATCTTGAACAAATCTTTCAACCCCTTTCAGCTTTAGTTTCTTTATTATCTGTAAATTGGAGAGAATACTGTTTACCCCAGTAAGGTTATCAAAAAATAAAGAAAATTATTTGTGAGAAAGTGCCCAGCATAATGCTTGGTTCTAATAAAATTATTTGTGCTCCTTAAAAAGCAATAAATTTCTTACAACTAAAGGTGTTCAAAGTGTAGACAATTTCACCAAGAATATTCTAGAAAGAGACCAAATATTAGATGGGTTGTTTCACTAAATGACCAAGAGATTTTATAATGTGAACCTTCTTATTATAAAAATATGAAAAAGAAGCATAGAAAAACAATACGACTTGCCTAAAATGAAATACAAAGTCCCATTCCTAATCTTCAAGGCAATCTACCAATGTACTCCTTCTTCCCTCTCCCTTTAATCCCTATTTGACTCAGAATATTTCTTGACATTCTCAAACATACTTCAACGAAAACAGATTTGCTTACCATTCCCAACACACCTGGCTCAATTTTTTCCTCTGTGCTTCACAGACTCCCTCTTTCCACTAATTCTTTGCTGTCATGTCCTTCCCTTCATTTAAAGCAACACTTAAAGAAAAAATGTTTTTTCCTTATTTATTTACATCTTATTTATTTATTTCCTTATTTACATCTCCATCTAACCTCAGTCTTCGGGCTCTGCTGCCCTACTTCTCCAAATCGTAAGGCAACCTGAGTGATCTTTTTTAATACATAAAGCAGAACAAATCATTCCCTCACTCAAAGCTTTTAGTTGCTTTCTGTCGTATTTCAGATTAAAGTTTAAACTCCCAAACAAAAATGACAAGGTTCTGCATGGTTTGGCCCTGCCTTCCTTCCTAGCCTCATCTCAAAGGCATTCTCTCTTTTACTCATGCTAATCCATCTATCTTGTTTTCCTCCAGTTTCCCCAATGCTCCCAGCAATTTCCATTCACATGCTGCTCTTGCTTCCTCAAAGCATCATCTTTCAGGAGTCTTCATAATTGACATTTTCTCAGTGAGGCAGTCTGTAAGCGCCTCAGTCCCTACCAATATAGCAAGAGGGGGTCCTCTTTAGCACTCTCGCAGCACACCCTGTTCTGACCTTCCTAACATGCCTGCCCTTTGTTTTAGTGATGCATGCAAGGAGCTGCTAGAAGCTTCTTCTCTGTTCAGGTGGGCAGAGCAAGTCACAGGGGAGCAGATGTTACAGAAGCAAGAATCATATTACTTTGCTAAATATAGAATAAGTAGATTTACAAAGCAGACATTAATGTGGTATAACAAAGTGAAATCCTCACGATATTCCTGGTATATACTGCAGGTTATTTGGGAAGAGGTAAGCCATCATGCGTAGGGGGCCCTGGGCCTTCTGGAAAAAATGAAGCCTAGAAACTAAACCTGCTCTCCTAAGATCTGAGGTCAAGAAACTCAGAGCAGAATGGCTCTGGCTATATTCACTAGAGGGAAAAGACATGGAAAGTCTTAAAAGAAAACTCACTGGAAGGGAAAGGCAAATGACTCAGGAGGTGATCTGAGTACAACCCAGAGCCTAAGGACCCAGGAGGGCGGGCTGGTTCCTGACAGTACGTGGCCTGCGGCCAGCCGCCCTTTGGGTCCATACTCTCTAGCTCAGTGGCTGTGCTCTGGGGAATTACTGCTGAGCTCTATGGCTGGAGTCATAGATGAGAATTCATGTCCCCTCTAATTATGACATCCAAGCACTGACCCACTACAGCCTGGACAGGGACATTGCTCCAGCTGCAGTGGACCAGCACTGCCTTCCTGCCCAGACAAGGCCAATCTGCAGTAGCGGTAACGTGTGACAGTGAGAGCACTCACAGTAATGACCCATCAGACTGGTTGCATTTGTTTATTGGAATGACTGTTTATTAACTGTCTGTCTACTTTAGTATATTAAAAGCTTCATGAAAGAAAATAGCATGTCTGCTTGGCATACCGTTACCAAGGATAGCACAGGTTGCACACTGCCCAAAAAGGAGTGACAGTCACAAAGGATACAGTGTGAATAGGGCCACCTAGGGATATGTAACTGTTCAACACATATAACCATACGATTCAGCCCTGGTCACCATTATATCACCAGAGTGAGCGGAGTGACAAGCACATAGCAAACACTCAATAAATATTTAAAGAATGATTGTATAAAAGAATGCATGATGTACTTTGTCTATTTCTATACATTTCTATCCTTCTTCTTAAGAAGTCTTTGGGCATTTTCTCCCATGTTTCTAATATATTATGTCTGACAGGGACAATTTTATCTATTTAGAGCCCTGGGAAGTCAGAACTGAAGTGAAGGTTAGAGTTGATAATGTTTTTATCTTACTGAGAGGAAAAGGAAACCAGAAAGATAAAGTGACTTCTATCATGCGGTGGAAAAGCCAAGACCAGAACCCAGGTCTTTCGTCTTCCGGTGCCTTGTTCTCTCTGTGGCCCTCACCTACTTTTTCAGTTACTTTATTTTGTTCCTCTCATGGAACAGAGAGGAGTGCTCACGAGTCAGTGGTCACTTAATAACTGCCATTCGTGCCTTGTGACTGTTGAAATATTTCTCTAATTTGGGAAACGCAGGTGTGTGCACGTCACCTGACTCAAACAAAGTGGTTAGTAGTAAGTAGGACGTTATCAAGAAAATGTCATACATCAAGACTGCAATAAGAGTTCCCCCTTACTGTCTGGTGAATTCCCCAAAATGCATCTTATCTTTTACAACTCCCTTTCATCATTTTCAACATTAACAACACATTTCTTTTTAAAAAATGTTTATGAATCACACTGACAGCAGCATATTTTCAATCACAGAAAATGATACTAGTTAAGTATTCAGAAAGAAGAACAAAAAGATCAAATCTACTTTTAGGAAATATCAAAGGATCAGTGAAAAGTATATTTTTAAAAATACACCTGGTTTTTTCTGGATCAATAATTGCTTAAAATAAATAGGCATCCAGCTCCAACTTGACCTCTTGTTTTTTGTATTACCAAGATTTTTTAAAATAGTAATGCTGTTTGGTATAGGATTTATCCTGTCCTTACATTACATGACTCTAATCTAAATTAATAGCTAATTTCCTTCTTTTCAACAGAATTAAGGTGTGAAAAATCAAGCCTCCTCTTCCATTTCTGCCACTATCTTTCATTTTTAGCTTTATGATCCTTAAATGCCTATCATGAAAATCAGTACTGGTAAAATAATATGTAGATTTTGAATAAGTGCTATGGTCAGCCATTGAAATGTCCTCCTTATGGATGTTGCCCAAGAGAATGTTTGGGTGGGCCACTTGCTCAGAAAATTACACTCCGTGTTATTTTCAGGCCACAAATAATATTAATGCCTTGTCAGGACCTAGTCAAACTCTGAGGCATTTTAAAACTATGATTCTCATGCTTTGGTTTGATTTAAGGCTTGTGTAAACTCAATTTTGGGTTGTGAGTCAGATTCTGTTCAGCCCCAACAATTCTGGTCATTTGTAAAGAGATGAGAACAAGCAAGGCACAAGCTCTACAGTTAGGAAGTTTGCAGAATGATCTGACCTAGGACAATAGCTAGATGCACAATTAATTCAACTCAAACATTTGCATGAAGACAGGTCTGAGCATACAAAGACAGGAAAAAGTGCCTTACTGCAAAGATAGGGAACACATTCCAGACTTGTGGCAGAGGTCTTCAAAGCACAAAGTAGTGGTTACTCCTCAGGTTTAAGAAAAAGGGGTGATGGGATTCGGCATGGTTTAGATTTAGTTAACTGGCAGCTCTGAGGAAAAAAGGATTCTAGAGCTGAGAGAATGCAGAAGAGAGATGGCAGCAGGGAAGGAGAGGAAGGATGAATTATAATATCTTGTAAAAGTTTATGCACATGTGGTTTATCATTTTTCTTATTTTATTTTTTTCTAAAAGGTTATATTCTCCACCACATTTTCTGCCTAGTGAACTATAACTAATTAAGCTGTGAAACATCATTTGTCTCTTTTCTCCAGGTTCCTGGGAGAAAGTTCTATCTGAACGCAAGTCAACATTATCATCTAGTAAAATACCATGGTAGTATTCCTAATACGGACAGGATATCCCCAATTATTCTCACAAACATCTTGGTTTTCATTACAATCCTGTGAAATAGATTGGGTAGCTAAGTTTTCATTACTATTTCAGAGAAGAAAAAAAAAATCATTCACAAAAATATCAAGTAAATTATCTGCGGTTGCACAATTAATTGCTCATGTAACTGGGACCAGACCCTGTCTTCTGATTTGGGTGCTTAGATATTCAGTCAACAAGCATGTATTAGAGAGGCAATTATGATAGTTCCTAAAGGGGAAAAAAAAACAACCAACGCACAAGACAAATACTGTGCCTACCCTCAATATGTCCAGTGAAGTGTGACTCAGACTATGTCAGGAAAATGCAAAGTAGGTGCTGTGGGACTAAAGGACCAGAGTACCCAAGCAAGCCTAGAGAAGATTGAGGAAGGTTTCTCTAACAAAGTGACTTCTAACTTGAGACCTTAGCCAGCCCTAGAGGGATGACTGCTCGGCAGCTATTTTTGAATGACTAAGGGGTGAAGTGGTAAGTGAAAATAAAAACAGAGAGAGAAGTGTTTTGAGTAAAGAGAACAGAGTCACGGAGAATTTCCACTTTGTAGTGCTACTTCCCCAAGTGTGTGTGTTTGTATGTATGTAACTCTCATTAAAAAAGTCACATGCTGTCCAATTATCATTTCTGTATAAGAATGAATCACTATGTTTACTGTGAAATGTTGACAAACAGGAGACAAAATATGAGGAACCCCAGAAAAATTAGGCTCCTTCTTTACTTAACCTTTTTAACCTATGAAAGTTGGAATTTTTTATAGAGAAAAAGGGGACTTGAGAGACCATCTAATAATCTTCAAGAAGCAAGGTGGGAATTGAAATACAAACTTTTTACCTCTATGGTAAGGAATTGAGGAAAAAGGCAATGTCAGAATCTGACAGATTACAGTTGTAGATCTTAGAGTCATGAGGCATGAATGAGATAAATGCAGAACACTGGTGGATTATAAAAATACTACAATTAGAGGGTGGAGGGGAGAGAAGAGAGGAGAGGTAGACAGGGTAAAGGGGGTCAAATATGTGGTGACAGAAAGAAATCTAACTATGGGAGGTGAACACACAGTGTAAATACATATATGTGCCTTACTGTTAAAGTATACAGGTGAAACTTATTGGATTTCATTAACCTATGTCACCATAAAAAAAAAAAAAATGCTACAGAAATGTAAGGAGTTTTGGGGGGGCATTTCCCCCTACTGCTTCCCTGCAATGCAAAGCCAAAACTAAAAACTGAAACAAGACACCCAGTATCGCTCACTATCACTCCTCAGAACCCCCAGAGGAATCATCATCTGTTCCAAATGCTTGTAGTGCATACTCCTGACTGTCATTCCCAGAAAACTGAACCTGTGGAAACTTTCTTAATTCAGTTATTGACCTTTACAGCTTTTTCAACAGAGAAAACCCAATGAGTCACAATTTTGCTACAACTCTAGACCATCTGAATTTCTTCAAATCTGTTGGCTTAAGAACTGTTTAATTCTTGGCTCTCTCTGATAAACTCAAAATAAAAAATCTGCCTTTTTTAGCTCTGTTTTATCTCATTCTTCAAGTTATATTGGCTTCTGGATATATCGTTTGGATAATCCACCATCTTATATACCATGTCCAAAAGCCTTAGTCACTCAGGATCCCTTATTCTTACAAAAAGCAATCAACCAGTCTCTTTCCCAAATTTCTCACTCTGTCTCATTGAACTATGATTCTCCCAAATAAGAAAACTTGAGAATAACGTAAATGGAAAAAGACCTTAGATATCTGTTAGTCCTGCCTTTATAGACAGAAAGATATATAACCTGCCCAGTGCCACTATTAGGATTAAAATTCATGGCCTCTATCTAAGCTAAGTGAACAAATCAACAACAACAACGACAGCAATTGAAAATAAATTCAGAGTCAGACATTCTGAATTATTCTAATTCTAATGTTCTTTATACTTGAGTTCTTCATCTGAGTGATTTAGAAAATAGTGGCAATCTTACAGGGCGCACTTAAATTAGGTTATTTACCACAGTAAATAGGACAGTAGATGTGTAAGAAATGTTGGTCGAATTAATCACTCCTTAAATTGCCCATTTCTAACATATTACTTCTCTCTTACCTTTCCTTCTCTGACTCATCTCTTCCCACTATCTCTACCATAAGGCCCTAACCAGCCTGTAAAAGCAAGTCATAACTGATCTTACTTTCCCATTTCCAGCTCAAATCTATCCACACTTTATAGCCCTGCCAATCTTTTTAACTCTCTCTCCTATTAAAAAAAAAAAAAAAGAGGTTCTACTGCCAACTGGCAAAAGAACACAATCTTCATTCTATGTTCGTCCTAACTACCTAAATCTGGTCCCGTGGGCCTTTTCAAGCCATTCTTCCCATGGTTCCAGTGTGCGCACTCTGTTATCCAGCTGGGCTTCTGGGCACACTCACTCTCAGCCCTGAAGTCAAGCTATGTCATTCCATCTCTTCCCAGAAGCCCACTCTAGCAAATTCAGACAGACTTTCTTACCAGAGCCAAAAGCATTAATTACATCCCATCCTGTATTGTTCTCTAATTGTTTCACTTATAAATGTGGTAATTCTGCTTCTCTGAATAGATTATCATTCTTTGACCAATTTTTAATGTCTACTTAATATCCCTTCCACAGTGCCAAAAATGAATTGTAGTAAACTAAAAAAAAAAAAGTTAAGAATTCTGAATAATCTCAATTCTTATAAAAACAAGAAGTTATAGAGGATTTTTTTCTATAATACTAATTCACGTGTTTAATCATTTTCCCTGAAATGACATTCTGAATATGACAAAAATTTTTAGGCAGAGAAAATTAGAAATTAAACGACACTTTTTTATACTATAAAACAGCATTACTTCTGTAAAATAATCTATCATATATATTTATTACATGTATATTTAAGCAAACTTCATTGTCGAAATGTATCAGTGATTCCTTAAATTAAAAAAAAAAAATTACAGCTACATTGTGAAATATCTTCTTGAATAGAAGCACCCCTGTCTGCATTTGTGGATACTGAACAGGGAATATGCTGGTTCAAGATTAAAGGCAAAAGGTTCTAAGGCTGCTTTTATCCATTTCCAAAATTGTAGTTGAGAAACTGTTTCTCATACCTCACTTTTCACAATGTTAATGGTTAGCTTTATATCTACTATTTTTTTTTTTTTTTAAGATAGCTATGGTATTAGGCACATTCTACCTGTTTGGGGCGTGCCGGGTTTACAAAAGCACAAAATGTACTCATAGCTTCTCTGAGTACTATGCTGCAATACCTTAAGGTTATTCCTGTTTCTGGAAACTTGGGTATCATGTCAAATAATTTTATAAGTATTTGGTGGCTGTAATTCATAAAAAATAAAATAATAATAATAAAAAGTCAAACAGATTACAATGCTGAGTCAACTGGCTGATTCCAACAGAATGGCAATTTAATGCCTCATAGAAACATAATCTGTGGCTAAGATCATCTATCATGTGACATAATTTTCCACTTCATTCTCACTTAATTTCACATCTTGTGTTCTATTTTATAAAGTTTCTGAGGAAAAGAGAAAGTAAAAAAGCTTTTGTCTGTGCCATAGATAAACCTCTATTTAAGTGTTTATGTGGTGAGAACTTGTAGCAGTTGGGATGTTTTCTTATTATAGTATCTCTTCTCTGCTAACTTTTCCAGCAGTAACAAATGAATATTATTACATTCATGATAGTCTTCATGATAAAGATGTATTTGGGGTCTTTTTAAGTAAAGCATTTGAATAATTAGATTAGTATTCTATGCCCAGCTCAACAAAAAACTAACAGGGAATCTATATTTTACCCATAGTTAGAAAAAAAGTTGTATAAAATGATCTCTCACTTTAACATTAATACACTGAAAATTTAATTCAGTAAGTTCTAATGTTTTTATTCTTATAATTCCCTAACCTATTAAGAAAGCAGTTTTGCCAGTTTCTTTCCTTTGAAATAATTCCAACTTTGTACTGGAGAACTTTCTGAAGATATCTGGAGATTTAATTTCAACAGTGCACAAAACAGAAGATAGAACCATTTTCTTTAGTTTAAAAAGTACCTATTTTGAAGTCTTAAATTTCTTCTCTTCAATATAATCAATCACATGTTAAATTTAGTTTAAGGTTTTTATGAGAACTAAATTGATAAAGTGTCTGATAAAATGCTGCAAACTGAGAGATATTATTTGAATGCAGATATTAATTGAAATTAAATAAGACTATTTCCAAATACAGTTTTTCTTAAGAGTGAGTTTGGCCAACCTAGGTTACAATTTTCAGAACTGATCTAAATTCTTCCTAAGGCCACTGTGCTCATGGTATTGGAACCAAAGTTTTGAAATAAAAGACACACCACTGTATACAGTTTTTCTTCTACTTAGAAAAAAAAAGCAACTACTGTAAGTCTGGCTAACTGTATAGATAAGCTTTTTATTCATTTGTTTTAATTGAATTTTTTCCAGGATTTAAAGTGTGGTAGAGTAAACGCAAAGATGTGGGACTCAAATGAAGTTATGAAAGATTAAGATATTATGTTGCCTTTAAAGTTATGTTAATTACCACATTTTAGTAAAGTGTTTATTATTTAGAACTCTTTTTCCGTTCTTTTGGCCACCTACATACTCCATTCCTCAACCATGGAAGTAAATATGTCTAAAATTGGTGCTGGTTTTGATAAGCCATCATGATGACATCAGCCTTAGTTCTAGCTCCTGGAATGCAGAACTGTGACCATACAGCGACTTGTGGGCTGCTAGGTCCCAACATAACTCTCCTTGTCACCACACATCATCACTGATTTGGAACCAAGACTTGTACTCTAAATATACTACGCCAGTTAAACAGAGGTATTCTGGAATATCTGCTTTGTCAAAAGGAGAGGGTGGGAGGAAAAAAGGAACTATAGTTCTACTTTTAAATGCAAGGGATTTAAAACTATAAATGGTACACAACAATGTCGATGTACTTAATATTACTGAACTGTACACATGGTTAAAATGGTACTTAATATTACTGAACTGTACACATGGTTAAAATGGTAAATTTTACGCTATGTATATTTTACCAACGTAAAAGAAAAAAACTGTTAGTGGGTTCTGAAAACTGGGTCCATGGGTTTCAGAAGTTTTTCACGACTGTCTAACAAACTTCCAGGTCCAATATATAATTGGTTATATCTCTGCCATAGTGACCAGGTTGCTCTTTCTGCAACAAAACTCCTATTAAACCAGTTTGCTTGGGGCCTAAACAAGCATCTATTCATCAGGAGTTAGTACACAACAGGTGCCCACATACATCTCTAGCTAAAAGT
The DNA here is from genome assembly GCF_000151845.1 of Pteropus vampyrus. Lineage (NCBI taxonomy): Eukaryota > Metazoa > Chordata > Mammalia > Chiroptera > Pteropodidae > Pteropus > Pteropus vampyrus. The sequence goes on along the minus strand of NW_011888896.1, from coordinate 3,404,589 downwards.
ATCACTGGAAAACTTCGAAAGAATGATGTAAGGGTGTTTGTTAGACAAGGCTCCTGTGGAAACATCGCTGGCTCCCAGATTGTGCGTCCCTGTAAGGAGCTGGGAAATGCGGAAATCCCAACTCCTACTCCAGGATTGGCCTGGCCCCAGTCCTGTATAGTTGCCACATGGGGCAAACAAAGCTGGTCAGAGGGAGTTACCAGGCCTCCGGGGCCCACTGACTGTCGACCCCAACCACTTTCTAGAGGGCTCAACACCATTCCAAAAAGCTGAGGCTGGCTGCAGTTACAAGATGTATCTTCACTCTCCTGCCTCTAGTTCAGAGTGAGCCTGCAAGGGTTAGCGCAGGCTGCTGCTCAGAGAGAAGGCACCGTGGCTCAGAAGCTGCAAGAGGGCTGTGCCTATCTGCCGTCTGGGGAAGAGTACTTCTGCAGAACTGAAAATCTCCTAACGTGAGAGAGATATTTGAACTAGGGAAGATATTTGAACTAGGGAAGAGTACTTCTGCAGACTGAGAATCTCTTAACGTGAGAGAGATATTTGAACTAGGTTACAGTTGTCATCACCATTCTGTTTCCAATGCACCCAGGAGAAACCTCTATTTCAGCACACGCACTGAAATCATACGTGGGTATCCTCTTACTCTCTCTGATTGTAATGTGAGCGGGCTTGTGGTCTCCCTGTGCGCAAAGTCAGAGCCTAACGCGATGCCCGGCGCTTGGAAGGCGCTCTGCAAGTAAGCGAGGAACTCAACTGTGAAGCCACAACCGAGACAGCGCAGGCAGAAGCGCCTCTCCAATGCTCGGTGTCTAAAAACAAACCCCTGCAGGTGCTGTCACTCTGAGAAGTGTCCATTGTCCGCAGGCGCCCCACCCAGACCTCTGCATACCCTTGAACTACCTACCAGCAATGGCGACCAGCAGATCGACAGCACGCACATGATCCCCAAGAGCTGGATGGCAGTCTCAGTCGTGATCCGGCCCCACTGGGCGCTGGACTGAGACGCCGTGGCCTTGGCCCGGCAACGGGATACCAGGGCCTTAATAGTGGCCAGGTTGCAGGCGAAGGTGATGGTCAGAGCTGAGAGTCCCAGAAAGGCAAAGGTGGAGGCGAAGAAAAGGTTGCCCCACTTGTGCGAAGAGCTAGTCCCATTGCCCCCTCCCCCGGTGCTAATGAAGCACCACGTCCCGGGCCACTGGACGGTGTACTGGCCCACGTCCAGCACCGGCAACAGGGCGAAAGCCAGCACCGCCAGCCACACCCCGAGCAGCACGGAGCGGGTGGCGCGCGTCTTCATGTGGCTCGCGTACCAGTGCGGCGCCCGGATGGCCAGCGCCCGCTCGACGGCCATGGCGCTGGCGATGAAGAGCGAGGAGAGCCCAAAGACAGTCATGGTCAGACCAAAGAAAGTGCACAACCTCCCGGACGGGTCGAGGTGCTCCCAGCGCTGCTTGGACAGGTACACGACGATGACCACGGGGCTGGTGAGCAGCTGCCCAACCAGGTCGGTGAGGGCGAGCCAGCCGATGCACAGCAGGAACGACTTCTTGCGCTTGCTCTCGCGGCGCCGGTAGCTCCGCGACACCAGCAGCATGGCCAGCGCGTTGCCCACGAAGCCGGTGATCAGCATGGTGATCGGGAAGACTACGGACACCGAGCGGCAATCCTCGCCGGTCTCCGAGGGGCGCGTGAGGTTGCCGCGCGCCTCGGCGGAGTGCTCCGGCGCCCACATTCCCGGGTAGGAGTGGTTAAGGCGGGTGCAGAAAGGGGCACTCCTGTCGCCCCGGGTCTCCTTCATGTTGGCTTCGAGGTGAGGAGAGGACGGCACTCGGAGAGCTGCAGCGGGAGCGGGTAGACGGGGCGCGGGAGGCGGCGGAGGTCCGGGGCGACCGGGGCTGGGGCTGGGGCTGGCGCTGGGGCGGGGCTGCCTTCCATGGTGCGGGCGCACCCGCCGCCTCACTTTGCTACATCTGCAGCCGCGGCGCCTGGGCTCTCGGCCCTCGCGGGCAGCCGCACCGTCGGCTCCGGGAAGCGCAGGCTCCCGGGCGCGCCGCGGTGCCGGTCCCCCTCTATAAGGCCGAAGGGGCGGGGCGCCCTGAGTGTGGGCGTGAGTGCAGTGGGGGGGAGGAGGGAGAAACCGCAGAGCGCGCCTCTTGGCTGCGGTGTGACCGCGGCCCTGGCTGCCTGGGTTGGGAGAAACCCAGGAAGGCTCCTCTCGAAATGTCCCAGCTCCTGGCCGGACGGGACACCCAGCCAGGACGCCCTCCCCGGCTCCGCGCTTCCTCCTGTCTCTGTCAGAGGAGCGACCAAGAGCGGTGGAAGCTAAAATGCCTCGCTGGGCTTCCCGGCCTCAGGCAAGTTGCCAAGGTGGACCTGAGCGTCTGCCCTCCTCCTCCTCTACCCACGGACTTTTATCCGGGGACTAGATGCGCCCCCTGAAGGCGTTTTGTAACCTTGGCAAGTGTAACTCACCTGTCCCAAAGTAATCTAGGCAAGTCACATTCCTTCGCTTAGCTGAGTGTGAACTTTTTTCCCTGTCTACTTCGGGACTCTAAAATGATCCCGAGCAGGCCCGGCTGCTCTGTTCCCGGGGGTGGGGTGGCGGGGGCGCACTGAACCCATAAAACTAATAGTGCCTCGAAACTTCAGGAAATAGCTACAGGGAAACAAAACACGATCTGCTGGGCGAAGTCAAAGATGAAGATATCCAAGTACCATTTCCCACCTAAATTCCCTCTTCCCTTTAAAGGAACAAGTCCGCAAAAGTGGCGAGAGGCAGGTGGCAGACATTTGTGTATCTGATATAGTGAAGTCAACTGCTGCCAGCCTGTGGGAAATGGAATGAAAGGGGGAGGGCAGGAGAGAGGAATGCTGTTTCTTACAAAGCTTCCAACCATTCTCCACCCCTTGCCCATTCTCATACAATTCGGGTCACAAATTGTATTTAGATGTTAGGAAGACCTTCATATTTAGTGAAAATAGGCATAGTTGCCTACTAACAACTTTTATTAAGGCAATATTATGTGTTTTCACAAGTGTTTTCCCATTTTGTCAGAGATCCTCCAAGGTCCCTTTTCTATTATTATTACTCCTCTTTTATGGTGAGGTAACTGAGACTACATCGTTAAAGGACATGTCTAAGGTCTCCAGTCTCTGTCTTTTTATTAGAAGCACAGTGTTTCTCACATGGATACCATCACCACTCTCAGCAGTTGAAAATCAATGGTAAGACCAGTTCTTGTCAAATCTAGGGAGGGCCTGTTTTGGGGGTCTCTTCAGATTGTCCAGGGAATGAAAAGATTTTTAAAATTATTTACAAACTTTATTTTTCCTCTTATTTAAGAGATTAGACCTAATCATATAGTACTACGAAGACCATTATTCAGACTTCAGATTGACTTTTGGAACAACCCATGGCACTTTCTTTGGCTTTTGTAGTTGAGTGTAAATGAGTTGTGGCAGATGAGAATGAAATATGTTCTCCTGCATTCTTTCTGTGCTATTTTGATTTTATATGAGAGTTTGAAAAACAATCATTATAGGGTTACATAGTTTTTAAAGGAGAAAAATAAAAAATGTAATTTAAACTCCACTTTAACAACATGCATTAATCACATTACTAATTTGTTTTGCTGTCATTTAAAATTTTTTTGCAATTTGAATTTTATTTTTTAAATGTCATGTTTTTAATGAGAGCAATAGCTAGGCAGGAATAGTGAAGTGCTTTTTAAATGTTCCTCAAACTTTTGTCTAATAGTTGAATGAAATTAATCTCAATCCCAAAATGGAGAGTGTTCTTCTAAAATATCATTTAAAAAGTAAAATAATATTTTAGGTATTCTTAGACATATGCTTTATCCAAAGCATTTGGATGAAAGTACATATCAAATTTAATTTTTCAGCAATAAAATTCTCATGTAATTATATGTTTTAAAAATTTAAGATCTTTTCATGATTCATTCAGCTAAGAAAAGCTGAGCTCTTTCCAGTTGCATTAAAAATTATTCTCATTTTATTGATAGATAGTTGGCTTCTTTAAAATTTTATTTTCTCCATTACAATGGATGCTGTAGTCAAGTGAACTTCATAATAGTAACAACCAGGACATGCAGTACCGAAAAATTAAAGTTAGCGTCTTTTACTCATCTCCAACGCACTAAATGTGCTGCATTTCAGATCTTTCGTGTAACACTTTCCCTCTTTCATTTCTTTGCTTCATCCAATTCTAAGTTGTCTGCTTTGTAGCTATTCACACTGCAAACAAGTGATTGGGAGATCTGAGGAGTCACACAATAGGACGCTGACAGTTGCATTCTGTTTGGCACTTCTTGGTATTAAAGCAGAATTTGAATTTCTGAATTTTTGTCACTAACACCCTCTAGTGACCAAAAATTTAATAACATGCTGCACACTATGTTAAAGAGAATTTCTAAAAGACATACATGCTTTGCTTAAGGAACCTCTGGTATCTTTCCTAGGGGTCTACTCATTAATGTATAACTATTGTTATTTTGTTTTCCTTTGAGTGCACAAACTGGCATGTCTGCTTAATCAACTGACCAGTGGAGGATTAACATTATAGAGTCAGATAAATGAAAGACCACATATTCAAATGTTTTTTAAGATTTTTAAAGTATTCACCAATTATATATTTTAACCAAAATTCTGACCTAGAAATAATTTTAATCTACAAATTGTGCCTCTCCTGTATTTTAAAATTCACAACATATTAATATTGAGCTGGTGTTAAGGTATTCTGCTATTTACTTCTACTGAACTCTTTTAAGAAGTCTTACCATAGACATGGATACAAAACAAGACTAATAACTAGTTTCACATAATCAAGCCCTTGATTACTTCGTTATGGATGAAAAGTATTTGCAATTCTTACTCCATGGAGTCAACTGGTAATTTCGGTATATTTTTTAGTCATTCATTTATTCAATAAATATTTATTGAGTATCTACTCTATGTCAGACACTGTACTAGTTGTTAGGGATACAAAAGTCTATACATTTATGGTGTTTATATTTCAGTGCAAAACTCTTGATTTTTTAAAAAATCCAAAATAACTAAAGCAAGAATGCTTATCTTAGTGGCTTTTGTAATTTGTCATGGGGGTAGGATCTTATATGAAACCCAATTTTAAAAACTATGTAGTTTTCATGAAAAATTGGAAAAAAACATATAGTTTTTATGATCAAATGGGACTTATCTCAGGAACCCAAGGTAAACTTAACTCAAACATCAATCAATATAATTACCATTTTAACAAAATAAAGATGTTTTAAAGTCTTTGCTAAATCAAACATCTGAGTACAGAGTCCCTTTGTATTGCTTGCCTTTTCTCCAAACTTTTCTTCCTATTTCTTTACATGCCTAGTATTTTTCAATTGAAAACTGGACCTTGTAGTTTATATATTGTGGTGACTGTGGATTCGAGTTTTCTTTTGAGGATTGATTTGAGGAGGCTCTGCTAGGCAGTTAACTGCCAACATTTCTTCTCCATTGCTGTTGCTATATCTGCTCTGTTCTCATGGTTTTCCATGGCTGCCCTTTTAGCCTCGTTACCTGTAAACTGATCTAAGCTGTAGTTACATTAATTTGTTGGTCAGTGAATGATGGGGACCACCCTCTCTGTGGTTTCATTGATTATAGAGATTCTTCTCTAATTTCCAGCTGCTCTGCCAGCTTTGGATTGTGCCCTGACATTTAAAGCTTGAAAAGCTTCAACATTCTGCCACCTAAGGTGCACACAGTGGGGAATCAACTAAGAAAAGCGTCAAAGTCATGGATATAGTCTTGAGTAGTTGTACGTTTTAAGACTAGATTCCCATCTGGTCTCTGCTTGCCTTTTCACTAGGCTCCAGGGGGATTCCCACTTATTGCATAGTTTAGCTGTCAAACAGATTTGGGCAGAAATTCTATTTTATTCCTTTTGTGGTTCTCATTGCCTAACTTTTCTGTTTAAATTCACAGTCGCTTTTCCAGCCTTGAACTCCAGTCATTGGCACTTTTTTCTAATAAGGCTGCAATTTTTCCGTCAATTCCCACAAACATAGTCAGAAGGTTGAGCATCACCCTCAGTTTAAAATGCCAGTATTCTTAATTCTTAACCCTTTCAGTTGCAGTGTTTTGAAATTAATCTTTTCCCAAATTTTGGTATGCTTTTGAATGCTTTCTACGGAATTTAAATAGTTGTTTTTAAATTTTTAACCAGATTTTATAATTGTTACCTGAAGGGCAGTAGGATAATGGCATAAAGACATACAGTTCAATGGAACAGAATACTATAGACAGACATATATATATGCAGATAGATATCTATATCTATATAGATATAGATGGATATACAGATGTAGAGATACAAAGATATGTATACACACATTCATCTATACATGCAAATTCAATTAATTTTCAGCCAAGGTCTTAAGGCAATTAGTAGAAAAAAGTCTTTTGAACAAATGCTGCTGGAAAAACTGGATACCTCTATACAAATAAAAATGAGAATAAACTTTATCTCATACTACACACAAGATGGACAGACCATTTAATTACAATAAATGTAATTACATTTAATCTTAAAACTATAAATCTTCTAGATTAAAAACAGGAGGAAAATCCATGTGACTTCTTTACCCTCCCATTATGACTTGGAAGTATTTTTGCAACTTGTTTTTTGTCTGTTTTTAACATTTAACAACATGCAATTATTTCTTTTGACCAGTATGCATAGAAATTCTTTATTCCTCTTAAATACCAAGAATAATCCAACAAATTCTTTCTGAATGTTTGGATTATTTGTAATTTTTGCTATAAGAAGAAATGGCACAATAGTATTCTTGTATATATTGTTGTACATTTGTCAGGCTTATTATTACATGATAAATCCTTAAAAGTGGACTGCTGTACACTGATGATCCCAAAATTTGTATCTGCAGCCTACACTTCTTTGAACTCCAGCCTCATGTATCTAATTGACTATTTGTCATCCATTTGTAAAGTCCATAGTCTATCTCAGTATGTTCAAATGGAACTTCAAAATTTCTCCCCTACTCCTGGTTCTACCGGAGTGTTAAGAATCTCAGTATATAATACTATTGCTCACTTACTCAAGCCAGAAACTCAGTGGCTGTCTTTGAGTCTTCTTTTTCCATTATATGTCTTCTTATCCATCATCCAGTAATATTAATTCTAATTTCAAAATGTATCTCATGGACATTCACTTATCTCCATCTCCACAGCCACCACATTAGTTCAGGTAACTACCATCTTTTACCTAATCTACTGCAATATTTTTTATATTGCCTTGATTTTATTTTAAATTACGTTTATTGTAACAAACTGAGCTAAACAAAAAAAAGTTTAAAGAGCATTTAGATTATATTTTAAAATGTTAATAATATCCTCTTCACCTCTCCTTGTTACCACTCCCAAATTAACCAATACTAACAGGATGGGGTATATTCTTTCAGATTTTTCTATGCTCATATGCAGATATTTCCACTCAAAATACATGAGTTTTTGCTTTTGTTTGCCAGAAAACTATTTAAAATATTGCCGTTTAAAATATTTACAACCTTATGGGTGAAATATATTTTATTGTTAATGTGTGTTTCTCTAACTAGTGAAGTAAAATCCATTTTCCCATGTCTATTAACTTCTTCATTAATTGATCTTTGTACATTTTCTATTGGATTATCATTATGCTATTAATTTGCAAGAGCTCTTTGTGTAGTTAGAGACATTGCCTGTTTCTCATTTTCCTACCTCATCATTTGCCTTTTTAACTTTTTGTGTCATGTTTATTACCATATGTAAAACATTTAGAAAAATGCTCACCTTTTCTTTATGGTTTTGAGGATTCCTGCTTAAGAAAGTTAAGGATTTCTCCTTCTTAATTCTTATACTCAGTTACATTTTGTAATATTTTTGCTTTAATATTAGCAAATAGATTAAATAGAACCTAACAGATTAAAATTTTTACTTTTTAGCAAATGGTAATGAGTTGGAAGTTTAACATGTTTGATGGATTATCATATGGATAGCTAGCACCATTTATTAAGTAAGTAAATCATAATTCTCTTAATTAAAATCCCATTTTGTCATATACTAAATTTCTATATGGCCTAGCACCCAGATCTTGGTTTCTAAATACCATTCTCAAATAAGAACAATCATGACTTCTTGCAGAAATGTCTAACTTATGGCTGTGGCAGGGAAAATACAAAATGAGCCTAGAGCATACTACACTACCAGAAATTAGAGAAGTGCTCAAAAGACAAAAAGATGAGGACATATCAAAAGGACACAGAAGCCAACTTGAAATAATACCTAATAGCCAAAACTGGAATAATTTGAGCAACAAAATATGTAATGTAGTATTTAATTATAACCCAAATATAAAAATGATCACGAGTCCATACTGATATGATTGGGTAAATGGGAAAAAAAGAGACAAACCCATTATATACACACACACACACACACACACACACACACACACACACACACACACACACACACACACACACAAACATACACAGCCTCTTTAGGAAGTGGGACATAGTCCCTCCTTTTCCCTTGAAAGTATGCTTGACTTCCTTATTTCCAAAAAATATAATATGAAAAAGGAAAAACAGTAGCTTTACAGTGGAGAAATCTAGCAAACACTATATTTACCAAGTGATGGTTAACATCACCAGTAATTTCATATGGATATTATGTACCTC
>NW_011888896.1:3350237-3394657 GCF_000151845.1 Pteropus vampyrus | reverse complement strand
TTTTCTATTTGTCCATTTGTTGTTTCTTTTCCATTCTCTGCCTTCAGGATTTAGAATTCCATTTTTTTTTTCTTTATAAGCTTATAACTCTTGGTTATATTCAGTGGTTGCTTTGGGGTTTATAGTATACATCTTAAATTATCAGGCTACCTTCAAGATATGTACACTTTGTGTATGACCTTACAATAATATACTTCCATTTCTTCCCTCATAACCTGTGTACTATTGTTACTGTATATTTTTCTTGTATATATGTCTCAAAATCTATTATATTTGCTTTAAACAATTACCTTTAAAAAATTTAAATAGTAAGAAAAAACTATAGTTACCCACGTGGTTAGCATTTTATGTGCTATTACTTTGTGTAGACCCAGACTTCCATCTGGTATCAGTTTTCTTCTGCCAAATGAACATCCTTTAATATTTTTCGTATGAGATCTGTTGGTCAGATTTTGAGCTGAAAAAGTTTGTATTTCATCTATTCTTGAAAGAGTATATAGAATACTGAGTGTATTTCAGTACTTGTAAAGATATCACACCATCTTCTCATTTGTATTACTTCTAAAAATAATTTGGCCATCATTCTTACCACTGTTCCTGTATAAATGTCTTTTTCTCTAGCTACAAGTAATTTGGTTATCAACAGGGTTTTGCTATTTTTATTTTCATTATCATTCAGGATATTTTAAATTTCCATTGTCACTTTTTCTGTGACCTATGGAGATGTTTAATTCCAAACTTTTACTTTCTAGTTTTGATATTGGTTTCTAGTTTAATTCCACTGTGGTCATAGAATATATTGATATAAATCCTTTGAGAACTGTATGAATACAGTGTATGTGTAAATGTTCCATGTATAGTTGTTGGGTGTATTTTATAATCACCAATTATTTCAAATTAGTTGTGTTGTTCAGATATTCTGTATGCTTAATGCTATTTTTAGTTGAGTATTTAGTATGATTTTGAAACGATGTGTATCTGTCCTTTCAGTCTATCTACATTTTTAGGCTATTAGATACACAGAAGACAATTATCTTAATGTTAAATTGGCCCTTTTATCATTATGAACTGTTCTTATGTATCTAATTAACTGTAGTCTATTGTATTTTATATTAATATTGCCACATTGCATATGTTAATATTGGCATGTTATTTTCCATCTTATTTTCAGCCTGTGGTCTTATTCTGAATACATCTTACAAAATGAATTTCATTTTAATCCAGTCTAATAATCTATAATTTGTGTGTAATCCATTTTTTAATTACTGCTAGTTTAACTGGCCTGATGTATTTCATCTATTTTTAAAATTTATCAAGACCTTGTTTATATTCACAGGTCAAACAAGTTGTATTTCTCTTCAAGTACATGCCTTAGATCTGGATATGGAAAGCTTTATCAGAAACTTGAATTTAAACTTATTTCCAACACCATTAATTTGTGGAAAATATGAAAACATAACTACTACAAGTGAAATGTGCCAATCTTCTCTCAGCACCTGCACATATTAAGGTTTCTGTACTGCAGGTTCTGCAGCACTGGTAATGTACCTTGACTACTGATGTGGTCTTAATTTCCGGTAGAGAATAGACTAACCTCTTTGACCTTTCCTTCTTGGCGATTCTAATGCATTAACAATGACAGTTTTAAGTGTGATATAGGGCAATGCAATTTTCTAATTCCAATTAGACCATTTACAAAGGTGCAAATATGTCCTATTCTATGATCACAGTCGCTAGTATCAAATTAAAATTCTTCAACTGTAATAGCCACATTTTTCAAATTACAAGAATATGGATAACTTATTTTCTCCGGTCAGAATTCAGATGTGGAGAATTATTTAATTGTTGAAAAGGCAACATTCCCAGCAGTTTTGATGACAAAAGGTATAGATTACAGAGATGACACCAAGATGATTAATATAACAAAAGACTAATTCGTCAGACTTATGCTTCTATTTTGTATTTTTGATTTTCAGGTTTTCACCTCACTGCTGAGCAAAGAAATAACTCAAATTATACGCTTTCCACCTAACACCTAGTGTTATGTATTTAAGTCCAAGTAAATGTACAAATCACTTTTGGCAGTAAAATGTTATTTCACCGGTCTAATAAGCAATAGTATACTCTATGCTATTTTCTTGCACTAAAAGCTTTTAAAGCCTTATAACTATTTTTATTAGCATTTTAATATACATTGAACCATTCTGAACTCTATTATCTGCTCCTACATCACAAGCAATGCAAACTATTTAAAATTTGTTGTTTATTTTGCAAATAACACACATTTTATTTAGATTAAGGCTCACTCTAAAGGAACTCAATTTAGCAATTCATAGGAAAGCTGCTTAGGTTAATATTTTTGCAGTGGCGTTACGAATAATCAATAGTTGGCCAAAAGTATTACTTACAGCGTAATAATTTTTAATGCTTCTGTCCTTAGTGATATAAAAAGAATTCTAAGATTTCAAAATGTATCCCTGTGACTTTCCAATACTGTCTTGCTTACAATAAACATAGGTTGCTCACTTTAAAGCACTGAAGACAATGAACAATTTATTTACATGCAATTTCTAGATTCTATACTACACTGAAACATGGACAACTTCAAATTTTTTTCAACTTGTAAAGAAATGGCCTTATTAAACTTTAAAAAGAAAAATGTTTCTTTAGATTTACATTGATAACTGGTTTTCATGCTGGTTTATCTTGCAAAGATGTAACATCATAATAAAAACTCCAGCATTCAAAAAATGTTTTTCAGTAAAGAACAAGCATGTCTTTGCTATTAGTATTGGGGGTGGGGGGGTAGGGACAGCTTATTGAAACCTCTTAAGTATCAGATATTAACTGCCTCTCTTGTCAAACACTGTGTGCTTGCTATGACAGGCTGTTCCAAGAACTAGGTCTACTAGGCAAAAACCAGGCCTACCAAGAAATTCACCTAATTTCTATGGCAACCAGAAGAACCAGAGATGGCATCCTAGTGTTGACTTGAGTCATGAAGGCAAGTGTAAAGTGGGCTGTGTGCAGGGCATTCCGGGCATAGGAAGCTTGTACAATGTAAATCGATCACAAGTAGTGGGCAGCGTATATAGGCTGTGTGCCCAAGCAAAGATTTGGGGTATACGTAAGTGTGGGGAGTGAGGTGTTAATATTTAAAAAAAAGAGACCTTTTATTAAATTTACTGGGGTAATATTGGTTGATAAAATCATATAGATTTCAATGATGACCTTTTTATGATATGTAAAAGGATTTTAGTTTAATCCGAAAGCCATGGGAAAACACTGAAAGAAATGACATGAAGAGAATTGCTTGTTAACAAGACCATTCCGATTGAGTGATGAAAGGAACACTGCCTGGTTAAACAAATTAATCTAGTGAATACTATGGAAAATCTTGTATTGCCAGAACTAGAGGCCAGATGACCATTTAGGAGGTAAATGCAGTACCTTAGTCCATAAACCAAAGCAGTGGGAGTAGTAATAGAGCAGTGTGGTTTTGAGGGTTAAGAGGTAGAACTACCAATTTAGGTAAATCAGATTTGGTTTGGAGTGGGGAAGCAAAAGAGAAATCTAAGGATTCCCAAGTTACTGACAATGCTGCTTATCGATGTGAAATATAATACTCGTTATGGTCGACACTTTGGCGAGAATTTAGTTATGGTGAAACTGACGTTTTTTTAAAGGGAGACACAAAGTAGTTAGAAAAATGGATTTTAGCACTGTAGAAAGTAGTAGGAAATAAACATCTGAGGATTAGAATATATGAAGTATCTGAAGTCATGAGTAAGAGTTAAAAAACAGCCAATATTTGCTGCATACTTGTATGTGTCAGGCATAAAGAATACACCCAGGGTCATACAACAACCATGACCTAAAAATTCAGAACAGGCACTTCCACTCCAGGGGGAAAATAGATAGAAATCCAGTATCACTGCCAATTCTACAATTGGATCACACCCATTAAAGCAGACTTTACTTCATTCTAGTTGAAGGTATGAAGACTCTGTGATGACCCCACTGATAAGAGGCAATAGATGTTTCATTTTGGGGGTAGGTATAAAAGTCTCTGTTTGGAGTACAACATTAAAGTCTTTTAACTTGTCACTGTTTTCAGTTTTCAATGTGGTAGTTTAATTCGGATAGAATTATGAAGTTCCTTCTTTTCCCAAGGTTTCCTACAGCCAGTTATTTTTGTCCCATAAAGACATGATAGAACCTTGAACCTTCACAAATCAGCATACCTTATTCATCTATAAACTTGTCTTGCAAGACTACTCAAGTCAATTTCCTTAAGTTTTACCTTTTTATTCAGGCAAGGTTGATTATTCTCATTTTATCAGTGACTTTGTACCATAAAATATTTTATACACGTGTTCCCCTACCAGACTGAACTCTTGGGAAAGTGATCATCTTACAAATTTTTAGCTTTAAATCCATGTCTTTTTATTTCCTTGAATTATGCTATACAGCTTTCCTCACAATCTTAGATATATTTTAGTTACAAACTATTTAGGAATTTACCTGGTTATTATGAATATTTTTGTTACTTTTTATGTTGCTAAATACAGACACTTGGGAACTGTTACTTATTACATGTTTATCTGTGTATAATGGTATAATACCTTGTACCCCATGTAAGCACCCATGTGCTTCAGTGTGGCTAGAAAAAAATCATAATATGTTTACTGGTCAGTGACTACAAACTTGGCTTAATGCTACTTGGATCCATCCCTCTTGATATTATAATTAACTGTCAAATCCTGCCACTTGCAACATGGATGGCCCTAGAGGGTATTGTGCTGAGTAGAGTTAGTAGAAGAGAGAAAGACAAATGCCAAATTATTTCACTTCCTTGTGGAATTTAAAGAACAAACAAAACAGAAACAAACATATAGACAATGTTTTGATCGTTACCGGATGGGAGGGGAGTTGAGGGGTAGGTTAAAAAGGGGAAGGGATTAAGAAGTAGAAATTGGTAGTTACAAAATAGTCATGGGGATATAAAGTACAGCATAAAGAATATAGCCAGCTAATAATATTGTAATAACAATGTATAGCATCAGATGGGTACTAGATTTATTGGGGTGAACACTTCCTAAGTTATGTAAATGTCTAACCACTGTTGTACACCTAAAACTAATATAATATTGTATGCCGACTATAATTGAAAAATTAAAAATTATATATGAAAAGGATTCCAAATAGAAACTTAACAAAACTTAGCAGTTAGAAGGGATAGTTTTTGAGAGCTATAAAGTGACAGTTTTAAGAGTAATTCAAGAAGCACACTATGGAATATGAAATAAGGTATGTCATGTTCTGGTAAAAAGTATTAAACTAATTTGGGTACTCTACATTTTTTAAGAAGTCACAAAAATTTGGAGCACCCAAGGTTATAAGTGATCACACTTTGTAATGTTTTAAACCAAACACTCATATATAAAAATAAGATGGTGTATAAAAGGTAAATGAATATAAAGAGTTTAAAATACACAATGAAAAGTAACAAATAAGACTATGAATAGCTTAAAAAATGAATACTAAATCGGAGCTTAAAAATTCTAATTTATTTCTAACAAACATCACTTTATGCTTGACTCACAAGCTTTATTTACATTTGTCTACAGCATCATTTCCTTATGAAATGAACTAGTACAGCTTAGTTAAACCAAATGAAATCATAATCATCTGAATTGTCTGTAAACTACGATTAGCTAAATTTATAACCTTGCATTTGCTTAGTACAGCCAAAGTTTTAAATACAGAAAGCACAAGAATAAACCAACAACACGTAGAATCTAAAAAATCATCTGGGCAATTTAGAAGGTGGACTTACAAGAAGTCTGAGGCACAATTACAAGAGAGAAAAATTCTTGTGCAAACTACAGTAAACGTAGCAAAGAAAATTAAGATGTAAAAAACAAGAGGCATGTTCATTGTAAAATTATCATCAAAATATTTTTACATATTTTACTTTCATCTTTAGATCAATTCAAGAAGAAAATCACTCATTTTAAAATAAAAAAACAAATATAATTTTGTTTGGTTTGTCTACAAAACACCTTAAAACATTTTAATTTTTAATTGCAGAAGACATTAAATGTTAAGGAAAAAAAAAAACCATAACAAGAAAAAATGGGTATTGATCCCAAGAAAAAAATGTTCCTAAGCACAATTGTTGATTTCCCTTAATATACTTACCTTGCACTGTCACTGAAGATACTGTTAAGAGAAACCTTTCTGTTTTTAAACCAGAAGATATAATAAAGCTCAACTGATGAGATTATTAATTTTGAAAAACAAAATTCTGAATGTATTTTAAGCCATAAATAATTGGAAGTGAATAGGGAACAATTATTTCTGCTCATGTCATGCAGAAATAAACATTCATTTGTTGCTCAGGAGATAATTTTATGCAGCATGTTTAAAGTTAAATATCTCATGGCAAATGTCTGCTTAAAGTCACAATGTCTCTATTGGTTTTTCACCCAAAGAGAAATATAATTCAGAAGATTTCTTCAATTTATTCCTCATTAACTGTGATTTAGCTTTGTCTACCCTATCATGTGATAACTAGATTTTTAAAGAACATCACAAAAAACTTTTTAAAATATTAAGATAAACATTTTGAAATAACATGTTTTTCTCATCAGACAACCATATAAGCAAAGAAATGAACTGTTAAGTCGTTCTTACTAAAAATTATGTCTCAGAAAGGGAGCAATGAATAACATCTTTCTCCTGCTACAATTCACAAGATTTTTCTGCATTAAATGTGGTGGTGCAAAAAGTAAAACTGAATAAAAGAAAGACAATGCTTCTAAGGCACCCTTAGCATAGGGAATTTCAAAATAAAGAAGTTTCCAGTTGGCTGTTTTACAACTTGTTTAATTTTTTCTGTTAAGCATCACTTTGATATACGTTAACATAAACAGGTTGACTCCTGTTCTCAGATTAATATAAACAGATTGTTTCCAATTACTTTACCACAGTCTTGCCCCCATGCTCAAAATTCAGGCAAGCCTAGGTAATCCTGTCTTAGGTCAATAAACAGTTCATAGCTTGGAAATGAGAAAAACAAGAGTTCAAATTATGAAACAAAGTACTCTGTTACAGTTGAGATGGTTTTAAATGAAGCAAATGGTTGTAAATAATGATCAAAAGAGCATCTAACTTTGGGACATTATGGCTTAAAATACTATTTACCTTTAATTTCACAAATAAACACAGCTGTATTGTTCGGAAAAGCAATGAAAGGCATGCACCTCTACTAGCAGATTTAGCACTTTTGACGAAGTAAGACACCAACTTCTTTAAAAATATGCTTCATGCACTGGACTGGACTTTTTTTTTTTTTAAGATGTAAATTTTAATACATTATTTCTTTTTTGAACTTGAACGGGAACCAGAATGGGATGATCCAGAAGATGACCTGTCGTGCCTGTAAGACATAATGGAGAAAGCAAGTAGTCTAGTAAGCTAATGGTGGATATCAGCATTCATCCATAAGACTTTATGAGAACATAAAGAATTAAACCTCATTATTTTACTGGCAAAAGAAATAATTAAAATTTAAGATACAAACTTATACACATAAAATTAACTAGTGTTTAGATCTTGGATGTGAGTCCAGCAACAGTATAATTTAAAAATCTCTATAATTAAAAATCTCTCATTTCAAGATATAGCCACCTCTCAATTATTTAAGGTAATGAGGAAAAGCCTTGCAAAAGTATATGAAATTACAGATAATATACAACAAAGGAATATAAACTTGGTAATGGAAGTGTGACTAAAACAATCTCTAATAACATTGTAGAGAGTGTGGTAAGTCTATATGTAAAACAGATAGAGCAAGGCTCCTGAGCATGAGAATATATATTCACAAATAACTACATTTTGGAAATCTAGGTCTCACAAGACAACTGCACAATTAATTATAGGGTTATATTCATGCAGCTAATATGAATAAGTCAATATATCAACCTGGGTAAAGTAGTGGTGTTCCGAGGGGTTGGCCCTGGGCTCAGGGTTGTTTAGTGTTTTCACCAATCACCTGGCTTATGGAATAGAGAACATGTTCGTTAAGTTTAGATGACAACAAGCTAAGTGGATTATATGTGGCTAAGATAAAAATTTGCAGAAGTGGTAAGAAAGCAACAGAATGAATTTCATTCACATATGGAATAATTTTCTTACAAAAACCCAAATGCAGAGAAACCAGACTAAAGTGAGTGTAACCTTAATATCTAAACTTTAAAATGTGCAAAGAAGCAAAACTAATCATTCTGTCAAGCAGGAATCATGAGGTAATCCTACCACGGAACTTGGAAATAATCAAACTTTACCTAATCTTTACTTTCACAAGCTGAAAGGATTAAGGAAAATTTGCCGACATTACAAAAGAAGCCATTAAACTGACTATATACACATTGAGAATCAAGACAAAGTTAATGAAACTAAATAATTAATTAGCCTGTTGTACAAAAGGCTGACAGATGACACGCTCTACAAATTTAAAAATGTCAATACAGATAACAATCTAGTAAAGGTCTTTCTCAGAAAGAAAGAGATTTGTACTGCAAGATGAAAAATGGATTAGCTACAAGAACAATTTCCTTATAAAGGAAATAAAATAATGTGCTGTGAAAATGCATTTACACACATTTGAAGGACAGATTTCCAATGATCTAGAATATTTATTAGATGCCCTAAAATCCTATGATTTCTAATATTTAATAGCATAATTAATACATATAAAACTCAACTTCTAAAATACTTCAACATACTGCTTCAGAATTAAAATATTAAAATTAACAGAAATAACCGAGAGTTGGCTATAAATATATATAATAATAAATAATAAAATGAACAGGCAGTGGAAGAAAATAGTTTAATCTACGACTTTTCTAAGCAACCTTGATCAAAGCACACAGGATAAACAAAGTCATTAATGTTTTTTGAACTGCGAAGTGGAAAAGTGTAATTTAAAATTGCAATAAAGGAGATTATGAAAATCTAATTCTTGACTAGGAAGTTTAATCCATTAAACACTTAACACCCATTCTTATTTCTACAGAAACCCAAACCTTTCGGGTGACCGTGATCTTGTTCGTCTTTTTTTTCGATCACCGGATGAAGAAGATCTAGAACGACTTCTCTTTCTGTTCCTCTCAGGAGATGATGATGAACTTGAATAAGATCTTTTTCGTGGGGAAGAAGAGCCCCTGTGGGATCTGGAGCTGGATCTTCATTGATTGAGAAACAAATCAAACATTTCATTAAAAGAAGAAATGAAGCAGATCATTTAGTTAACAGCTCCAAACAAACAAACAAAAAACAGGATTTATAACTGAAAATTTTATAAGAAGAAATACTTACTGCTTACTCAATAGAAGACTTCTGGTTCAACCATGAAAACAATTCTAATATTTACTTTAATATCATCTCTTTTTAAAAATCTAAGATGTGTTCATCACTTAAAAAAAGCTTAATACATTAAAGTAGAATTTTAAATTTTTTTAAAACATATGACTTTCGTTTTAAAGTATACATAAATAGCAAAACCAAACATAACTGCATTTACATGCTTTTATGTCTAGAAAATACAACTTTCCATTTGTAAAAGAAATATGTATCATATATAACTTCCCAAGAAAAACAAACATAACAATTGCTTGTGGAATTAAAAAACTTATTAAGTTGCTACAGAAAAAGCAGGGATATGGGGACAGGAATGAGAAAGAACAGTAATTACTAAACTGCTAAATATTAAAAAAATAAAAAGTAACTTTAAAATTTGATTTATATTAACTATTTTTATGAAGGACCACTATTCATGAAGTATGAAGTGTTGACATTCACATGTTTTAGGTAGAGGTAAATGTGCAAATGTTTAAATGCAAATTTTTTTCTTCATTTACATATTTTGGTTGAAGTAATTTAGCTCAAACTTCCCAAAAAATTCACCTTTGGGCTTAAAATAAACTCAGAAAGCCCAAAAGGAGAATTCTTTGGAAAGTTATAAGCAATGAAAATATGTTTGGAAAGATTATGAAGATTGTTCTGTAAAGCTTAATTCTAATGCTTCCCAAAGGGTACTAGGACTTAGGAATCTTCACCTAAGAAGCACTCAAAGGACTAAAACATTGGTAACACAACATCAACATCATCAACATCATCATCATCATCATCATCATCATCATCATCATCACCATCACCATCATCATCACCACCACCACCACCACCATCATCAGCACCATCATCAGCACCATCATCATCACCATCATCACCACTACCACCACAATAAATTCATTTGCTCTCTATTTTGTATTGGCTTAATACTAGTGTGCATATCATTCTTTTCTTAATGTTGTTACACTGAAGTTGCTCTCTAATGCTACAGATTTGGCCCTAATAAGCTAATAATTATTTTTTACCAAAAAAAGCTACCACTTAACTTCAGTGTAAAGTTTCACACAAGTGGAATTGTAGTCGTTTTTCTTATTCATGGTTAGATGCCTTCAATAGATCGATAAATTAACATAAAAAGGCAACATATTTTGACAGTTTAGAAAAAAAAGTGTCTCATATGCTGTTTTTCAAATTCTTTTTCTCTGCATTTTTGACTAAATGTAACCTGAAGTTAACAGTAAATGTAACCTGAAGTTAACCTTAAGTAAGACCACATTCTCTAAATGTAACCTGAAGTTAACCTTAAGTAAGACCACATTCTCCCTTGACTAATCAATCACCTTTCTTGATTTAGTTTGTGGAATTTGTCTGTTCTATACATACTGTTTATAATGTCCTAATACTAAAGAGAAATGGTAATATGTATAAGTCCCTATAGAAACTTTATCTGCTATAAATTGTTTCTGTAAATACTGCAACAATTGCCTTGCAAAACAAAGTCTGTTTTGAGACAAGGTTATTTTTCCTGCTTTTACAAATGGCAGTAAACATTTTGTTATTTGCAAACCTCTAATTCAACTACTGCTGCAAACATTAACATATGAGAGATTTGGTGATAAGAACTGGCTCCATCTTCCTACTTCATCGTATTTAGTCACAAAAATAACAAACCTTGCACAATGCAAAATATCCGCCTTAATTCAATCATGGGAATGTCTTGGCACATTGCTGGCAATGAAAACATCTCATGGTGAGAAAATTAAGCTGAGGCAAGAGCATTAGTTTTCTAATGCTAAAATAAAATCGACAAATAGAAGCAAAATAAGAGGGAAAAAAAGCAGCAACACCTCCTGCAGCCTTTAAATATATTTTTCTCTCTGCTATACAGAGAGATGCTACCTCATTCACCTTGATTTCGACCCACGAGATCTCGAACGTTCTCTGGAACTGGAACGAGATCTTGACTGCGAACTGGAAGAACTTCTTGAACGGGACCTGGAACAACATGGAAGGATTTTTTTTTCCCCAGGACCACTTAATTGAGCTTTGTGATATGAACACTGAAAGAAAGATACTCATTAGAACTCATTTTCATATAAAAAGAACTATTTGAGATATTTTCAAAACACAGTATTTTAAATAAACTTTGTAGTTTTTATATTTATGCCAAAACTTAAGGTAATAGATAATTTTTGAAAATAATCAACTAGCACTTTCCAAGTTTGACAAAATTACTCTAAATGTCACTTAAGATTGCATAAATAAAAATTCAGCATTACCACTTTATTAACACTACCTTATGATCACAAATAATATTTAAAAGTAATCTAGGACTTACATATCCAAAAATTTTAAATGTTGCAGTTTATATTAACTTCTCTGAAATATCTCTATCAACGTCTCTTATAAAATTCCTTTATTTCCTCAGTCACTAGCTAGAATATGAAGCTTCTAATGTTGACATGTATAAACCTGTTTATCTACTCAAAGATTAGAGAATTAAAGGGAAAATACATTAACAACCCTATCATTGTTTTAGGTAATTATATTACTGAAAAATAACACAAGCAGAAATATGGTCCATTTAAATTTCAAAAATCGCAAATGAAATAAAATTCATTATCTTACACCTTTAATTTATCCCTTAAAATAACCTGCAGCAAAAGATGACTGCATTTTAATCTTAAAATTACTATCTTTATAATTACTCTTTTTAGCTTTCAGTCTTTATGGTACTCAATTAACAATTAACTAATTCTTAAATACTTAATTAGCTAATATTTTTTCCTAAATACAATTAAAATTCATTGCCCACTGTTTCAGTTAACTGTGAAGAATTCTTCAATGAAACATTGTTTACATAAGGTACTACTTTTCTCACCTAAAATTTAATTCTTATTGATTACACACAAGAGAATATTAAAAGTCTGCATTCCTCCTAAAATAATATCCACGTATACTACCAACTGAATCCTCTAATTTATCCCTGAACATTTCAAAATTATGAGCATTAGGTCGACAGAACTTAAATAGATGAATTTTCTCCTTTATTCAAAATACCGATACCAAAGTAAGTTATCAAAGCTTTGTGTAACAAGCAATAATTTAACTCCTAGAAAATTTTTATGCTAGCCTTTAATAGTCAAAACAAATGTTTCCCTTTAAAAATTTCTGAATGTAACTTATTTAGGTAA
Source organism: Pteropus vampyrus (assembly GCF_000151845.1). Lineage (NCBI taxonomy): Eukaryota > Metazoa > Chordata > Mammalia > Chiroptera > Pteropodidae > Pteropus > Pteropus vampyrus. Next base: position 3,382,046 of record NW_011888896.1, on the reverse strand, counting down.
TGTTCGTATATGTAATGATTTAACTTTTCAAAGTCTATTTTAATAAAAGGCCTGGTGGTAGTTTCATAAAAAGATTGCAATTTTGAAAATAATGGACAATAACTTCATGGCACTAAAAAATTATTTTCTAAAAAGTGACTTGAACAAACTCTCTAGAAGAAAAAGGAAATCTTTTCAGTCAAGAAAAACAAAATTTATAAATAAAGAAGTTAGATACTGACATTTTGACTGGTGTTACCCTTGACCTGTACCCGTTTACCTGGACCTAGACCTTGAACTTGAGGGGGAGGATGAGCGAGATGAAGATCGTGAATGTGAAGATCGAGACTTTGAACGACTTCGTCTATTAGATTTCTTTTTATTACTATCTTCTTCTTCACTGGCATCAAGGTTATATTTTGAGAGATCGGCATCATCTTCATCCTCATCCTAAAAAAATTCAGAGTTAATTATACTTGACATTTAGATATTAATGCCCTCTAATGATGAACAGTTCTATGTATTGGACAGGTCCATGTGGATATTTTAGCGAATTTATTCTGAAATCTGCCTATTACATTCCTCGTCTCAGAAAAACAGATTTGATGACTGTCTCAAATATTTCAAAGTAAACCTATATGTTGCACTTATTTCCTCTTTTTCTGTTACAATGTATTACACCAAATATGCTGTCAAGAACTTTCAATTTTACTCCCATAAAAGTCCTTGACTCCATTTCCCTTAGTGTGTCATTCTTTCTCTACTATATTAGTTATCTTTTAGGTGGTCCCCCTAACTCAGGAAATCCACTGTGCCTCCCCAATTATTCAATGTTCAAGTTGGCCCTTGAACATAGGAGGTAGGGGCACTGATGCCCTTAACAGCTGAAAATCCACACATAACTTTTGATTCCCCCAAAACATAACCAATAATAATCTAATGTTGATCAAAAACAGTCAATTAACACATATATTATGTGTTGTACTCTTATAATAAAGTAAGCCAGAGAAAAGAAAACGTAAAGAAAATATATTTACAGTATTTACTGGGGGGGAAAAAAAAACAAATATAAGCGGACCTGTGTAGTTCAAACCTGTGTTGTTCAAGGGTCAACTGTGTATCAACAGTCATCACTCTGAAATACAAGTCAGATAACTATATTTTGTTTCTTAAAAACTTTAAAATTTGTTCCCCATTTATTTAGTTGTATTTGGGAGATTTATGATCACGGATGCTCCAAGGTGCCTGGATCTACACATCCAACCATAAATTTTACACTCAGACCCACAGAACAAATACCACCAGACCTGATGTCATCGCTGGCCCTTTCATCACTCATTCTACCCTCTGCTCTAACCACACTGGCCTATGTATCATTTTTTTTGAATGCTGCCAACTTGACTCCTACTTAGGAACTTTATTTGCTGTTTTAAGTTCCATTAAAAGAAGAATGCCTCATTAATCTCCAGAGCTAGAATAGCGCTTGGCAGAGTGGAAGCTCAAAACTTTTGTGAGAAGAAATGAGTACATAGCAGAACATATTTTCACCATAAACCAAAGGTGCTCAAAAATATTCTGTTATGCTACAGTGGAAATAGACAAAGGGGAAATAAATAGAATAAGGAAATCATTTACCTCATCTAATTTATATTTAGAAAGATCTTCATCCTCATCCTCTTCTTCTCCCTCAGATTCTTTATCTTCAACTTCTTTTAAAATAGATGCTGGACCAACTGCCTTCCCTCTGTATTTTTTCTTTTTACGTCCAAACTAGAGAAAAAGATTTCATAATATTTCTATCAACTGAAAATATATTAAAGTTAACATTTTTCTAAAAAATTATTTTTGCATTTGAATCAATATATATTTTAAGTCCATTATAACAATTATATAAAGTCAATTATGATTTCCTACAAATGGCAAGTTTTTGGAAAAGGCTCAAAGTGCACTTATAAAAATAAGATATATTTAACAGTTTTCCTTTGAACTTGGTATTTTCTAACATGCTTTTCTAATTTGTATTCATCCTATACACTAATGTATAGCTTACCTCATCATATTCGCCATCAGATTCTTCTCTTTCTATATATTCAACATTTTCTCTTTCATTAAAGCCACCACCATATCCTAAAAAAGGGAGGGCATAAACTGTTATCCTGTGACAATTCATTAAAATAAATCTCAAAATCGTCTCCAAGCAATAGAGAGAGAAAATGGCTTTAAGAATGGTCTTGAAGGGACTCTTACTGGTCAACTATGAGAACTGGAGCATCGAAAGAATGACAGAGATTGCTGTCACAAAACATTTAGTCAGTAGATCTTATGTTCATGATGTTGCCGCAAAAGGATAACTAATATAAAAGGAAAGCAATAACTGTCAGTGAGAGGCAATGCCTCTTCATCTCTGCTGACACTGAATATGAATCAAGATCATGGAAGTCCTGATGTTTGAAAACCTGTGATAAAATGTAAGGTATATTCTTCCTGGATGATGATGTAAGCATAATTGTTTAAGGACTATGCCACAGCCGGAATCGAGTTTTCTCACACAGATGAGAGTATTAATAGCTATGTACCCAACTCTGGGGCCCAGGGAAACCTCTCCCTTGTTCTATCCCTCCATCCTCTATGGTCAACTTTACTCATGAGACATTGTATCACTGGTTAATTAAAATATACTCAATCTAAAATAAAAACAAAAATAACAGGAATGACCCTCAAATCCAAAAAATAATAGCTAAGTAAATTACTTAACAACTATTTGAGAAGTGAGCAATCTTTTAGAAGTAGTACATCAAGTTTTCTTTTATTCACAGCTGGTGCCATGCTTTGGAAATGCTCCCCTGAACTTTGGACTTCCTTATTATGAGTGGTAAAGAGACACTGGAAAGCAACATAGTGAGTTAGTTCACACCTTCAACTTAACCAGCAAAGCCAACTTCTTGGGAATTGAAAAGGGGTCAAGACACCGAGTAAAAAAAGATAATGACTAAAGGTAGTGAAGACTTAAGACTATAGCTCTCATAAGATAGTGAAACTTTAAAGAAAGAGTCACAAAAATAGGTCAGAGAATATGAAGAGTTTAAAGCCTTTGGGGGATTATAATTTTTTAAAACTGTCAAAGTCTGGACTTAACCCTAAAAGTAGCAATAATAGTTTTAAACAAAGTTTTTAGCTAAAAAAAAAACAAAAAACAGAAAAAAACCTTTAGCGGTGACTGGGCAGGAGTAAAATGTGTACTGATACCAAGTAAGTGGCTATTTTTCAAAGACAAGATATATGGTATCTCTGCCTAGGGTAGCTGTGGAAAAGTCTTTCCAGGGTATAGGACAAATGAAATTATGAAGGACATCTAGGTTTCTGGCTTATGTAATAAGCGCTTATGTTGTAGGTGGTACTAATCATGAAAAGAGAGATGACTACAACAGGGCCAGGTACTGGGGGAAAATCATTAATTTAGTTTGAATATGAGTCTGACATTTACATGGCAATGATAAATAGGCAGCTGGAAATATGGGTTGAAGAAGTCTGAGCCGAAGACATGAATTTGGGCACCACGGTGTGCTAATGTTTACTTAAACTTAGGGTTCATAAGATACCTAGAAAATACAGAGCAAAGAGAGAGCGTAGGGATTCAATCTTGAAGAACTTCAACATTTTGTGGCCAGGTAGAGCGCAGAAGAGGAGAAAACTAAAAATGAGACAATAAACAACCAGAAGTGGTGGAATAAAAAAAGATTAAAAAAAAAAGGGGGAAAAATATATCTTAAAGAGGTTAAAGGAGGAATAAAAAGAGAGATCCTTATTAGAAAGCTTTACCCAATCAGTACAAAGGAAGCTCATTTCCTGAGAATGAGAAGAGTGGGGTAGGATTTGAGGACTAAAAAAAAAAAAAAAATCCTGGACATTAGACTAGGACAACAGTCTCACATAGGAATTACAAATTTAAAAAAAGCGGGTGGGGTGGGGTAGGGATTAAACTAGCATTTTGTTGCATTTCTGGAAGGGCTAGGTCCAAGATTCTTTAGTGAGTCTCTTATCTCTAGAGACTAAATAGAGAGTGGAAGTGGTCTAAAGTCAGGGATGAAGAAAAAACAGGGAAGTAGTTTACTAAGTCTGTCTAACAAGGTGACTATAGGAAAAAAAAAAACAAAAAAACCAAAAAACTTTGATTGTGTGCTATGAGTCTTTGCACGATAAAACCAGATTTGAAGTATACTGGTAATGTGATTGGACTAATTGCTGATAAATGGAAAACCATACTCTATTAGGTATATATCTTCATCTCCCCACTGATAACACAGAAGCAATGGTAAGCTATTATTTCGGTTAATGGTTACCAAACTCCATGTGAATCACCTGCAGATTTTCGGGACCCACCCCCAAAGAGGTTTGATAGCTGTTTTGAAATCTGTATTTTAAAAAAGTTTCTCAAATGACTTTAAATAGAAAAGTGGTATTGCTCTATCATCTAATAACAAATATCTAGGCCAGTGAGGGGAAAGGGAGGGGAATAAAGCATTTTGAAAAGCATCCTAATATCACTATTTCTTAGGATAGGGCTCCCTAATACTGTACTTTATAAACTATAAAACAAAAGATAACTTTTTGAGCATGAGGAGTAAAATGAAAGTCAAAAACATAAAGGCAGAATAAACAGAATCCTAATCAGTGGGTTCTTACAAGGTGGTGATATTGTCAATTCAATTTTTAGTTTTTTAAAAATCGTTTAGTTAGAATGTGTTTTTATCTTACCTGTTCTTTCTTCTAACTTAGCATACTTTGGAGTATTACACATGTTACATTCTGATCTTCTGGCCCAATTCACATTACTGCAACTTTAGAAATTAAAAATATCAAATTAGAAGTTAATTACAAGAAAAATTGTAAATTCTTAGACATTCTAAATTTTAAAATAAAAACTAGGATGAAATTGTTACCATAAAAAAATGTTTACTAAGTCTATTGCGAACAAAGAAAATATACTATTGCACATTTTCTGGAGAGAATGTGGGTTCCAACAGACTGAACTATTTAACCAAGAAGTAAAAGCTATATAGTATGAAAAGTGCCTTTGTTATTTTATGAGGGAAAAATTATATCTATAGGGATTCTGATGCTTTAGAAGATTACTATTTTAAACTAAAGATTCTACTAATTTCTCAATCTCTGATTTCAACTCAAAGAAGAATAAGATTGTACCCTCCAAACAATGTTAACTTTTTTCTAAGAAACCAGTTCAAGCACTGAATTCCACAGCACGCCAAAACCGGTCTTAAAATGCTGGTAGGAAATTCAATATAATATCTAAAGGATCAGAAATTTGTGTGTCTACGGCCATACTACCCTCAACACACCCAATTTCATCTGATCTCGGAAGCTAAGCAGGGTTGGTCCAGGTTAGTACTTGGATAAGAGACCACCTAGGAAGACCGGGTGCTGTAGGCGTTAAAAAAAAAAAAGATATTTATGTAAGACCTTCTTCTGATTAAATCCTCTCACATATATTTGATCTATCTGCACAAGAGAAAAAATGGAAGTCGGACAAATCAATGCAAAACCTAAAAATCAAAAATATTAAGGAACTTATCTAAGTAGGAATAATTATGGCATGCATGATTCTAAAATTACTTTGTAAACAGGAAATATAAATTTTATGGTGTATTTCACATTAATGGAGACAAAGTTTTTGAGATTTTTCAGTAATAGAAAGAGGCAGGCTTTGGTGCTTTTAAAAACCTCTTCATTCTTTTTTGGAAACGTCAGCTCACTTTAAGCATTTGTTTACTGGTCAACATACTCCCTCATAGTAACAACTATATTTGTTTACTAGTATACATATTCCCTCATAGTAACAACTATATTACTGTTAAAAAATTAAATTGAAAAGTTCTTTAAAATTATATATCGGATACAGAATAGCAATCAATAGATCTTTGATTTAAAGGTTACCTTGGCTTGTCAATGTGAGTAATAACAGTTGGTAATATTAACAAGTAGTGGTTATAGTATTATGGAAGAGTGGATGATAATTTGAAACACATACGTTTTACACTGCCAATCATTAGCACTAAACAGGCCTCGGCTCTTTTCTGCAAGTGTCTTTCCTATTTCGGTGCCCCCTGCTTTCATCATCTTAGCCTCAGTTGTTTTCTCTGGGAAAAAAATGCAACATGAATTTTGGGAAATAGTGAAACAATCTGTATATACAGTCTGAACAGAAGCTTCCTTAAATGCTTACCCCGACCACATCTATTACAGCTGGTTCTTCTAGCAAAGTTTACATTTCCACATCTGAAAGTAAAAGTAAAAAATATTTAGAGACATTTTTAAAATTAATAGTTTTTAAAATTCTATATGTACAACTTTTTAATGAGTTCTCCCTCACTATATACCTGGAGCCAGGAGGTCTAAAGCCATCTCAGTCACGTTAATGTCAATATGAACTATAAAAAAAAAAATCTTTACAACTTAGGTGGAAAAATATAAGATCTGAAGTCTCAAGTCTAGGATAAGAAACTCCAATCTTTAACTTTCTAGTTATATGTGATCCTGGTAAGTTGCTTAGGAGTTCTGTGCCTAAGTGTCCTCTTATTAGCACATTATCACTGATTGTAGTAATGCACCGCATGATGATGTTTTGGTCAACGACGGACAGCATATATGACAGTTGTCGCATAAGATGACAATAGAGCTGAAAAATACCTATCGCCTACTGACTTTGTAGTGTAATGCATTACTCACATCTGTGGTGATGCTGGTATAAACCAACCTAGCATGTTGCCAGTTGTTTAAAAGTATACAGCAAGTACAGTTATATATACTGTACAGTACATATTTGATAATAAATGACCATGTTACTAGTTGACTTAATCTCCTTGTGTTTTGTGCAATAACATGTTATATAGATTTGTAGCCGAAGAGCAACAGGCTATACCATAGGTGTAGTAGCCTAAGTGTATAGTAGGCTATACCATCTAGGCTTGTGTAAGTGCATCCTATGTTTGCACAATGACAAAATAGCCTAATGACACATTTCTCAGAATGTTTTGCTGTCCTTAAGCGGCGTATGATTGTAAAGAAAATGAAATCCCCTTGCAAAGCTGAAGTGATAGCTGACCCCAGTTCAACAATTACTGATGAGGAACCGGGGAGTTCCAAAAAAATTTCAAAATAACTCCTAGGATATAAAATAAGAAGATATACACAAAAATGTGTTACGCATTATGAGAAATACAAAATCCTAAGGGTGGACCAATGTGGAGAAAATGAATACATCACAGAAGGCTTCATGTACCCTGACAGAACACCCTTTTTACAAGTAGGAAGTGGCATGATAAAGAAAAAAAGATAAGTTATATTGACTAAAAATGTAAATAGGTTCAATAATTATAAGGAAACTAAGTTTTTTGGGGGGTTACCAAACCTCTGAAACCTAGTTGGGAAAAAAACAAAAACAAAAAACACACTAATAACCTCAAAACATGGAATAACATGCTTATATTCAGCAAACATAAAAACAAAAAGTTATCAGGTTTACTAACATGGTCTGAATAGTGCCATGTGCAATATCAGTAAAAGCATGTTAAATACTCTGAATGACCTGCAAAGCTTAATTTTTAAAAAATGTCTACTTTTTTTTAGGTAGATGTGAAATATGGAATGACCACTAAAGCACTCCAAATAATTTAAGTTTTTTTTCTTCCTGCAAAGAATATCCTTTCTGACACTGAAAATACATTCTAAAAATGTTTTCTGGATTTATACAGATTGCAGAAATAATACTCTATACACATATTTGCAAGTGAGCTGAAATGCATTCTTAGACTGTCCTCAAATATTTGCTTATGTTGTCATTAATGAGGCTGTCAAAAGCACATTATTCTACGAATGACCAACAAAAGTCAAAAGTTGTTCAATCCTTTTGTTTTCAAAGAGTCTTACCACCTAGAGCAATGCCATTCATAGCATTATCACTTTTGTTCTGCTCAATATTGTTAGATAGACTTGAAATCCTTCAGGTCATCTTAATCTTTATGCAATTAAGAACTATCAACTTATGACAGGAAAAAAAAGCACTGCTTAAAATATGGATAGAAAAGAAATACTGGGGAAATAAGAACTCAATTTCCTTTAGTGACAATTTGGTGACTTAACTTTCTAAAATTACTATCAATAGCTATCAATGACCACTTGCTATTCATCATTGCTATACATACACTATTCTGTTTCATGTATTTATTTTAAAGAATCCATTCTACCCTAGTTTAGCAAAGTTAAATAACCTCTGTATGGTTACATGGTCAACAAACAATAGGACTGGCATTAAATCCAGGCTTGTTTGCTTCAGTTTTTCCTTTTAACTACCATACACTCTATATATCTGTGGCTAATTTAGGTACAAGAAATTAAAGGTTTTTATTTGAAAATGAGTTGTGCATTGAATATTTTTGACAATTACTTTCAATAGTAACTTCCAGATATTTCCAAATAGGTACACCTATTTGAGCACCCTTCAATAAAAACTTACTAACCATTTAATAGGGCACACTGGCTTCAGCAACAATGTCAAAAAAAGCAGAGCCACTAAAACATGTGTTCTCTGCGGCAGGTATTCTCAAGGGCTGAGCTGATAAAAAGGCCTCAGGCCGTTTGGCTCTAACGAGGGGAAAGGTTCAACTCCTGTGGGGAAATTAAAGGTCAATAAAAGAAAAATCAATATTTCCCAAACCAAAGAAGAGTAGTGTTTGTGAAAAATATAAACACTACGAAGAAAAGTCTGAATTAAAAAACAAAGAAGGTGAACGATGAGAAGAAAAATGACTAGTTCAAAAAAGCAACGCTTTCCTGGAACAAGATAAAGTTCTGCAGGGAAAAGTCACGTGGAGGAGATCGAATACCAAGCTGGCCTCAACTAAGATTTCCTTATCGCTGAAACCTGGCGGGGCGGGGGTGGGATGTGGGGGGGACGGGGGCAAAAGGGAGGCCATCTCACTCTCCAAAAAAAGGTGCTGTTTTGGAGACATAATGTCTAAAAAACGCTGGAGACACACTCAAAACAAAGGTTTCCGAAAGACCTCCTTATGAGGAGACTCGGAGGTTCCTTCCCGCCCGGGAGGCAAGCGATTCGCCGCCTCAACCCGGCTTACTGCACCGGAGATCTTAAAAAAGGAAAATGTCGAACCTATTTGGGAAAGCCTCCACCTATGACAAACCCCAACCCATTTCGGGACCCTTTATGAACTCACTTTTTGTCAGGGCAAATCCAGTCACCGTCACTGACTCGGAAATTCTTGGTCGACATCTTGAAAGCCGCCACCACAACCACCCGCAGCTACGTCTTCACAGGAGAGAGCGGGCCGGGGACTTTCGGCACTCTGGGGCTGTCCCCACACCGCCTGACTCCTACCCACCACTGCCTCAAGGTTTGATAAGAAGGGCAGTCGGCCGGGATTGAGTTTAAACGTTATCGGCCAGAGTAAGATGCCTGTATGAGTTTTTCCTGGCCAAATAAGTTATAATGTAAATTTATTCTCTCGAGTTAAACTGACAGGCGCCGCACGGATACCCCAGGAGGGAGGCCTGCTTGGCACTAGAAGCCTTGTAGAGCCCCCTACAGGCGGGAGGACACGGAATAAAGTATTTTCGTAGCTCCGATGGGCGGAGCTACGTAGGCGGAGGCGGAAGTGACTGTGTTCAGTTTGGGGCTTGGAACCCGCGGGTTGCCTTTTACGCTTGGGGTTGAAATACAGAGGGCTGTCAAATTTTTAGAGAACTTATTTTAATAAAATATTGAAAATTTTATTCTTTTATTATGCACACAAGCTGTCTTTTAGAAAGTTGTTTTTTGGTAAATAGATGTGACAGATAAGCAGTGTACACCTGGGAACCGACAAGTAATTTTGGAACTCAGGATATTGCCAGTATTGTTAAAATTATCTGATTTTTTTTCCTCCTCTTCCTTTCTTCCAGAGGTAACGCTCTTCTGTATTTTGCGTTTATTCCTTTGCTTTTTAAAAGTTGAGTTTATGTAATACATGTTTAATTTGATAAAGGTTGAGCTTTACAAGGATGCTTAATATAATTTTAACTCCTTTTTTCACTCAACAATATAGTTCTAAACTCATCCCAGATTGTTGCATATCTTCGAATGTAGTTCCTTAAATTTACTGCTATATACCGGTACTATTCCTTTGTGTGACAGTTTATCCCTTATATTTCTCAGTTTTGTCATTACAAACAACGCCAGTATGAACATTCTCACGCACGAGTTAAGTTACAAAAATGTGAGGCTTTTTAAAATTTTTTAGACAACAGCATGTACCTAGAGCGAATATTTTCAATTATGTTGTAGTTATAACAACTGCTTTAAAGAAAGTCTTTGATAATTGTAACATCTTGGTCATCTAGGAGTTGGCAGCTGTTAATTTTATATTTCCTTCAGAACCAGTAATATTTTTCAATTTTTAGTATGTCGATTAATTGTGGTTTTTATCTCAGACAATTTGAATATTATGTTACATAAACTCAGTCCTGTTAAAAGCGTTTGGGGAAAGCCGATTTTTCGTTTTGTTTTAGGAGGCAATCAATGTAATTTGATTCAGATTACAAGTTCAATCTCAGTTTCTCTGGGTGCTGGTTCCATGTCAGGTCAGTTTTCAAAGGCTTCGTTATGCTGTTTTGAGTATGACCTATATATACAACACTTAGGGATTATTTTGGATCTGGACAGTAGTTTAAATTGAAGTTCAATTCACATATTTTATGCTATGCAGCTTTATGTCTGTCCTGCAAGATTCTCAGTTTAGGCTTTTTTTTTTTAATGCAAAACCAGATTTATTCGTATGCACAACAATGAGGATTAGGATACTAGATAAGGAAAGCAGCCTTCTGTCCAATGGAGAAGATAGATTCTTAAGTAGCTGACTTCCGGACCTGCTACAGTGGGAAGACTCTATGTTGCCTTCAGGCGTTAAGTCTATGTATAATTCTATGTATGATTTCATACATAGAATTAGGGGGTTCCCTTCTACTGTCTTTCTCTTTTGATATTCCTCTTGTTCTCTCTGTTTGGTAGAGTCCCCTTTTCCTGGCCCTCTTGCTAGATGTAAGAGATTTCTCTTGGAGTTTTAGCTGCCTGCCATAACTCCAGCAGCTGATTAGGCTCTACACTGGGGTAGAGGTGAGAAGAGAGAGGAAAAAAATGTGGATTACTTCCACATTTTTCACGTTCTTCAGATCATAGAGGCCCCCTTTCCTATTTCCTTTCTTTAGAAAGACAGGGTTTCTCTTGGTGTTGGAGCTGTCTAAGCCTAAGCCCTAACTCTCAGGTCAAAGCCCAGAAGGAAAAAAGGAGGAGAAAAAGCCAGGTATTTCCCCACAAACTTTGGCTCATAGAAGCCCCTTGCCCCATTCATATAGCTAGAAATATAGGTTTTTTTTTTTTTTTTTTTTTTTTTCCTCAGGTTCTGCTGCCTGTGCTACCACCGCAGTATCACTAGGTGCCAGGCTTCAGGTCAAAGTTGTGAGAGAAAATAGGAAAAACAAACACCCAGAGCATTTCTCCAAGTTTTGATTTCCCTCCCAGATCTGTCTGTTTTTGTTTACTTTTCATAGTTCTCAGATAGTCGCTTTTTGTATTTTGTCCTGAGCTTTCAGTTGTAATCAATAGGAAAGCTAGGCTGTAGTGGTCTTACTACATTTTGACTGGCACTGCAAGTCAGGGAAATGTAAATTACCAATTGGCATGCATCAGAATGACTAAAAGGAAAACATTAGGCAATATCAAGTGTTGAAGAGGGTATGGAGCAATTGGAATTTTTACATGCTGCTAATGGAAGTATCAATTGATAACATTTACTTTGGAAAATATTTGTCAGAATCCGTTAAATTTGAACACATATATACCCCATGACCCTGAAATTCCATTCCTAATATATTCCCACAGAAATGCACATGTGTTTACCAATGTTCATCACTGCACTATTCATAATAGCCCCAAACTAGAAATTCCAGATTGCTTATGAATAGTAGCCTGGATGAACATATTGTCATATATTCACACAGTGGAATACTATATACTATATGCATTGAGAACAAATTGCAGCCACATTGAACACTATGGATGTCATTCACAAATACAATGTTGAATTAGCACACAAACTAGTACATGTTTTATGATTCCATTTACATGAAGTTCAAAAGTAGCTAAAATTAATCTAGGATAATGGTTGCCCTAATGAATGGGGAGGAGATAGTGACTGGAAGGGGACATAAAGGACCTTTTGGGTTCTCGATAATATTCTTTGTCATAATCTGGGTTCTAGTTACACAGAGATCTTCACTTTATAATTCATTGAGCTGCATGGTATTAACCTGACATTTAAAGTGAGAGACAACAAGCGTTTATTTGAAATCAAAGAATAGCTGTTTGGAGAACACTGAGTCAGGCAGAAACCTAAATCAGTGTTCTATTTATGGAGTGAAGGCAAGGGGGTTTTCTGAGAAAAGAAAAGGAAATAATTACATAAATAGAGGGAAAGAAATTCTATTGGTGCTAATAAGCTGTTATCCTTTAGCTATACATGGCTGTTTACTGATCCTAAGAATGTCTTCAATTATCTGTTCTTATAGTCAGGATGTCTTCTTTCCTGTTAGATTTACAAACAGTTGTTGGGAAAACAATGCTGCTCTGGCCTAGTTCAAAAGTTATTTCACCCAGTCCAAACATTCCAAAGGTTCCAGGAGTAGGATGTATAGTGCCATTTTTCTGGAGTGGCTGCCTTGACTCCATTTTAAAATGGCTCCATTTATGCCAGCTTTTCACAACATTTATGATTTGGGCATTTTTTTTTTTAACTTCAATAAAAGTTTGGAATAAAGTACTTAAATTTACCCATCTCACATATCACACCTATCTCCTTGTTCAGTAAATGCTTGCTAAATATTATACTAACTTCAAGGGGAAAAGGGAATGATCATAGACCCCTTGTGACCCTCTGAGCATCACTGATATACAGATACCTTCTGGCCCTAATGGTGATCGAGGTTTCTTACAGTTGCGATGTTGAATCTGCCATAACTCATATAAAGTCATATTATGAGCCTATTTAGAAAAGACCCATTCTCAATTCTATAGTTAACTGAGGGTGTAAGGAGGCAGTGATCAAATCTAAGTTTACATTTCTAGAGCCAAGAAAAATTTTCTTATAGTACAGATAAATTAAGCAGATTTTATTCTTGATGTTCAGACACATGTAGGAAAAATCTGCTATTCAAAAACAATGAAAAATAACTTTATATAAAAAGTTCCAAATCTTAAATTCACTACATGAGCCATAATTGAAATATATTAAAATAACTTTTTTTTAGTTGAGAATTTTTTTCTTAATTTTATGGTACATTAACCTTTGTGTTATAAAATATCCGGAGTTATAATTTAACAAGCAACCGTAAAATGCTGTTCTCGAAATAAGTAGGTCTTACTCAAACAGAAGAACAAGGAATTAATTTTTGTATGAAATTGTCAGTAAACATAATGCTCATACCTAAGTAACTCCCTAAATTTAATCTGGGAATTTGCAGAAAGTGAAATTTACTTCTTAGGTCGATAGGACAGCAGTGACCATAGACAAAGTTGTGGAGTGAATATGTGGAGTTATGGCTGAGTTTTAGAGTAACATGTGCAGTCATTGCAGAATGGAGGGAAGGGTGGCTGTAACCTCCATAAAGGCACCAAGAATTTGGAAATAGGTGATAAAATATCATCATTTGGAATTGAGGTTGGAATTATTAGGGCGACATCAATTAATAAAATACTGAAGAAATTCTTTTAATAATGGCTACCATTTATTAATTACTATATATTTGGTAGTATGCTAAAAGCTTTATATCCGTTATCACATTTAGACTCCCAAAAATATCTAGGAAAGATATTAACTTTGTTTAAATGATGAAATCAAGGTTTAGAAAGTACCTTATGAAAAGCTGTAAAGTATAATCTATAGTGATTCTGGAGTCAGATTGCTTGGATTTATATCACAGCTCTACTACTTGTTAACTATGTGACCTTAGGAGGATGACTTAAACTATCTCTATTTTGTCTCTTCATCTAGGAAATAGAGATCTGTATTTTAGGATTGCTAAAAGGATTAAGTGAGATAACTCACTTAAGGTGCTTGACAAACAGAGCTCAATAACTGTTGTTATTATTCAATTAAAGGCTCACAGGTAATATATTAGAGCTGGTGAATAACATGAAGTTAATATACCAAAAGTTAACCAACAGAAAAGTTTTACTAAGACAATCATATGTCAACAGAAAGATGATTTACAATAAGTCTAGGTTAACAGTGAACAAAATATAACTGTATACCTGGCAATGGCCAAAAGGGAAGGCTATTTGAGTTCAAAGATTATGCCTACTTTTTCAAAGAGAAATATAGCTAGAGTAGACAAGAAACTTCAACTATCCTAATGTAAAAGAAAAGTCCCTCAAGACTACACATTCTCTTTCTTCTAATTATGTGTTCACCAAACAATCCTGATTGCTAATTTTCTCTCCTGAGCACATTTAACCTACCATGGTAAAATACCCAGAGTGAATTCTCCGTGCAAGTTATTCTTTCCAGATTTAACTCTCTTTATAGGTTAATAAATTGGCAGTCTGAGATACATATTAGTTTCTTATGGGTCCTTTTAACATGTTTATCCCGAAGAGGTTAGTTAGCTCTGGTAGAAATGTTAAAATCAGGTTTCTGAACATACAAAGCTAAGAATCTGGTTTTGAATATTGTATTAGAGTTCTGTAACAGATTAAAAATAAAATGGCTTAAACAACAAAAAGAGGAAGGGAGTTAACATTATAAAGAGAAGGTGAAATATGAGGGCAAGAGAATAGTGCAAATTCAGAAAGAGACCAACAGAAGCCATCCTGTGTCCAAACAACATGCTTTTGTGGCCTTTTGATGCTGACTCTGCTTATATATCATTTTCTCTCTACAGACCAGTTTTCCCAGCTACTTAGTTCACAGGACAGACAGAAACGGTACCGCCCTTAGACCCGAGCAAGTGGGGCTCTTAGCCTAACCATGCACCTCTAGGGGCCGTGCTTTGGGGAAACTTTCTGTAAATGTTCTAAGCCCCCTCCGGAGCTGGGGTGTGAAAACCTAGTCCTGTGTGGGTCCCCCAATGGAAGCCCCCTGGTGGTGGGGTCCAGCCAAGTTAGCAGGGTCTTCTCGGTGGGACCCCCTAAACCTGGACAGGGACCTTAGTGGTCTCAACTCCTGTTTCTCCCTTTCAGGGCCCTCTCAACAATACCCCTCCCCGCAACTGTGCACAAGATTCAACTGGTGCTGAAGGAGCTCTGGGACTTACACCTGTGGGTAGCCTCTTGCTATGTAGTTGTGCCTATTCCTGGTGGGCAGAAGCTTCTACTGGCCAGGGTAGTGTTTCTTTCATAGGATTGCACCAAGTTTAAATAACAAGTGGCTGTCAGAATGGTGCTGATTCACTGATTTGGGGGTGATTTTCACTAACATTGGACATGTGACAAGTTCAGTGCTTTGGCTACTCACTGTCCTTGGGTTGGAGCCACCTCTGTTAGTTGCTGGATAGGATTTCCCTGTCTGTGTTTCAGACCAAGGAGCTGCCTGATGGAGAACAAACGAGGGAAGCACAGGTAGCAACAGGTGTCCTTTATCCTGAAGTCCCCTCCTGCTCCCCCTGTCCCCCCCCCCCGCCCCCCGCCTGGCTGCTGATGCTCAGGGCAGTCACACCACCATTTTGCAAGCTATGTGCTTCATGTCAGGTAGTCGTGGTAGTCGTGGTCCTGGCCATGCTTGTCGCCTCCCATGGCTCTCCAGACTTTAACACTGCAAAGCCAAAGGACCCTTTCTATCAAAGTCCTTTCTTGCCTTTAATCAATGTGGTGACATCCTGTTTTCCTTGATTGGTCTTAAGTCCTGTAGGACAAGTGACGGATATGGCTTGCCTGAATGGAACTGCTCTTCTTGCTCTGCTCAGGGCTCCTAGCCTCACCATGACTTAACTTTTATGTGAAAGACAAGGCTGCAGTCAACGTTAAAAGGATCACATTGCAGCAATGCAGTGATTAAGGCTTAGATAGTTCAAGAGAAGACATGGTTGGAAGATGTGTTGTTCTCTGTTAGTGCTTTAAATTCCATAAATGCTATAAATTCTAAATGATAAATTTAATATGACCATAAAACAGAATAATTATTAACATTTTCCTGCGTTCTCTGGGTAAGTTTTGTGTTTCTGGTCATCATCAACAAAGCACATTAACATTAGAGAGTCATTGGAAACCAGTATTCATAGGCAGCACAATGGATGTTGCTATGAGATGAATAATGATGTAATCAGCATTAAATAAATGGCATTAGGGAACTGCAGAGGCAAGAAGATCTATACTGTTTCAATTAAAAAGTGTTCCAAAGAGCAATAGCCTTGTGAATAATAATAGTGTTGCTACCTTTCCTTGCAGTGCGATGTATGAAATTAGCCAATAATGATATCTTCGACAATAACACAAAGAAGTGGATCCTGGAAATAGGAAAATTTTTTACCATGCACTGATTGGACAGTAAATTTCTTGCCTCAAAACTTTAGTAATAAATCACTATACCTCACATGGGCCTATAACTTTTGTCATTATTTTTGTAATCAAATTTTGCTATAGATAGCGTATTCTCTGCCCACCCCCAAATATTTACCCAGGGCATTGTATACCCCAGAGGCAGCCCTGGAAAGAAGATAGTGTTACTAAAGCATCCATGATTATATCTCTCTTCCATTCAAGAAATTCCCAACTGGAATCTTTTAGCCCTATCTTCAGATTTCCAGACAAAGTTTCTATCTAGTTGTGCCCTAGCTTGGGTCAGATCCCATCAGCCATGTCAGGTGGTCTGGACATGGTGTAATCTACGACTCTGACTAGAGTCAAAGAATTAGAATCAGGTAATATGGAAGAATGTGCTCTAAATAATGCATGGCTTTCTCACTGCAGCAGCAATTTTTCCCTAAAATGAAGAGATATAAAAATCTTAAAAGCAGTTGAATTAAATGAATTGCTAATATTTTGATAATATAGTAACCTCTACTGTAATCACTCAGAAAAACCCCTATGGGAAAAGATTAGCACCTAGAGAAAAGAAAATGCAGTTGGTTCTTGTATTAGTTTTCTAGTGCTGTGTAACAAATTACCACAAACTTAGCAGCCTAAAGCAACACTTTTTATTATCTCTCAGTTTCTGTGGGTCAGAAGTCTGAGCATGACTTATTTGCTGCTTAGGGTCTCACCAGTCAGCAATCAAGGTATCAACTGAGGGTGCAGTTTCATATGAGAGTCAGGGTCATCTAAGCTCATTCATATTTTTGATAGAATTCAGTTCCTTGTGATTAGACAATTGAGGTCTTCATTTTCTTGTTAGATGTTAGCCAAGGCTTTCTCTTAGCTTCTAGAGACAGCTTTCAGGTCATAATCAGATGGCTCTCTCACAATACAAAGTTTACTTCTCCAAATTCTACAGTAGAATTTATCTACCATTTGTTCCTTCTGCTGCTGCTGCCATTACCGTTACAGTTAGTTGACCACCACCACTGGCACCACCATGAGCGTAGTCTTATATAATGTAATGTAATAATGGAAAAATGATTCCATCATCTTTGCCATGTAATGTAACCTGACCAAAGGGGTGCCATCTTATCATATTCACATGTCCTGTCCACACTCAAAGGGAGGGCATAATCCAGGACATGTATTCCAGGGGCAGGAATCTTGGAAGCCGTCTTAAAATTCTGCCTACCGTGGCTCTTGAGTAGGCAAATACTTTAGGAGATGGCCACTACGGTTGTCACTATCTCAGAAATCCTTAAACTGACTGCCCATCTTTTTCTCTTTGACATTCTTTTAAGAACATAGTTTATTATGGTGCTTGGGATGTGTGTGAATATTCATAGACATTCAAGTCTCACATACCCTAAAGATGCATCTCTGAGAATATTTTGTCACACAGATTTCTTTCTACAATTCAAACTAAGTGTGCCTAAAGAAATGACAATGAATTATTAAATATTGTTTACTTAGTATACTTTATGATTTGACAATCTTGGATATTCAGTGGATTAAAAGATCTAAGTATACATATATACATACTTTACAAAACTCCCACAACTTAAATGTTCTTTTTGTTCTGTGCAAACCATTAATTGGGGAGTTTTGTCAGCTGGTGTTTCAGAGTCCTTTATAAATTAATTATAGTATTTACTAGCCACGTGGGAGTGGAGAAGTCTATTTAGGTCAAGGAGGCCGGTCCTGCTGGAAACTGAAAGGCAAAGCACATATAAAGTGTCTGTTGCAAATCTAATGCACTGCTTTCTTGAGCACATATATTAAAAAAAAGAACAATACTGAGATTACATGCAAATTTATGGGAAAAGTAATATTATAATTAGGATAAAAAATTATTGAAATTTGCCATCAATTTATGGGAAAGATAAAATATTTTAGCTGACCTACAACTTCATAGATATCCCATGCCACAGGAGGAATAGGATGCTTGATGCTAACAGCACATTTATTCATTCATTCACTTGCTCAACAGGACAGGGCTAGTGTGACTACCAAGAGGACAATATTGCAGTTTCTTCCTTTAAAGAGCTCACAGAGTGCTGGTGAATACAGATGTGTAAAGAGATAGTAGAAAGCAGTGTTGTGAATGTAGTATAGACATAATTAGAGGATATTATGGGTGTTCCCAGGAGGAACAACTCTCCCAATTTATGGGTGGAGAGGGGAAATACATCAGGGTTATTTCATTACAAGTAGCAGAAAACAAACCTGGTTAAACTTTATCCTCCAGGGCTGGGACAGGAGTGAGGCAAGCAAGTCACAAGGGGCATGAAATTTAAGGAGGCACTGTTTCTCAGGTGCTGAGCCCAAAGGTGTCATCTGCGAATGAATGCCTCCTTAAATTTTCTACACTAGATGTCTGGCTCTCTCTAATGCTGGTTCTATTTATTCCTTCAGTCTGTGAATGAAAAAAGGGGTTCTATGGAAAGTAACCTCACAGGGTGATCTGATCATAAACTCCTAAGTGGGCAGGTCATTGTGGGTAGTCATGCCCCAGGTATATAACTTCATTAGTAAAAGGTTTATCTTTGCCTTAAGTGAGGCCTTTCTATTGTTTCTATGCATCTAGGTTAACACACCTTTGAAATAAACCATAACCACACTCAAGAGAGTGCATAATCTTGTTAACTATCCTGTAATCCAATCCCCATCTTGCTTTTTCTGACCTCTAAGTAAAGTTCTTTAATTTCAAATGCATGAAAGAAGCTGCAAAACTGTTAATCTCAGGAGTATATGAGATCTTGCTTCTTAGCATATATCATCATTTTGGCCCAAAAAACTCTTAGAAAAACTCTCTACAGATTTGGACATTTCTCATGTCAGCAAGTCTTACTCTTAGTCAAAACTTTTTTTCCCAGTTTTCTTTCCAATGAAAAATAGTTGAGAAACTCATTCACACTGGTATAAACAACTAAAAACAATTTAATGTATATATTCCTTTGAAGGAATTTTCAGTTTAGCATAAGCCAAGTTCTTAAACCATGGCTCAAAAACTGAAATGTTTACAGGGACCAGGCAGTAGCATAAATGATTGAAGCAGGACTGCGTAAGACACAAGGCAATGAAGGAGATTGTGATGAGCTATTCAAAGGCATTCAAGTTCAACCTAAAAATAAATACTCTTTTGGCTAAATGAAAAATGCCTGCTGGATTATAAGGTTAATAGGATAACTGTTTGTGACCCTTGCTTAGGGTTAAAGAAATTCACTTGCAATGTTAGAATTTCTGTAGGCAAATAGATATGAGGACAAAGAAAATTAGACACAAAGCACCTACTTGAGATATTATTCTCCATTTAAAAGTTTCCTTGTGGCCTTGTTGAACATTCTTTTGTCTTTGTTTTTTATAGACCCCAAGATCTGACCTAGTTATTCCCATTCTTTGCTGTCACTACTTCTTCTTTTGACTGCGTTCCATGAGCCACAAGACATAACTGGAGAGTTTTTCATAGCTAGCAATTAGAGAAATAGATAAAGTTTAGGAATAGGAAAGTTATAGCATCACAACTCTTAAGAGTCTCTTGTCTGGACAGAAGTAGTGTAATGGAAAAGAGCAGTCAAAGTTTTTACCAAAATTTATATCAAAGTTTAATGTGCTTTCCCATTGTCAGGAAATTCCAGGTGCTTCCAAGAGGGTTGTCAATCATGGTGCTCCCCTTTTCCCCAAGCACAATTTGGGATTTTTGTCCTAGATTGTTCAACCTAGGGCATTCTTGTCCTAGAATGCCCAGTCTCCCGAAGGGAGGAGAGAATAAAGCAGCCAGCCTATGATCCATTTACTTCCTTTACATGAGGGATACCACTAGGGCAAAGAAAAGAAGGGAGGCAATCTGGTTTAATCTTCTTGTTGCCTGGACTTTCAAGTAAATAAGATAAAGATTCTATTCTAAAGAGGAGGAGGCCTTATCTACAGAATGTCCTTAGCAGCATCTCTCTTGGTAGGGATTGCTAATAGTAAATAAACCTGGAATCTATTGACTTATGGGACATGGCCTTCCAGGAGAATGTCATGTAAGCTATATAACTCTCTAAGGTATAAAAGGGAGGTTTTTCATAAATTATATGCTCCACTATGTGAGATAATAAGCTGCAAAACCTTACCCAGAAACCTTGTCTACTCTTCTGGGCCGGTAGATGGGAAGGACCTGGCAAGAATGTCCCATACATTTCTCTACTTTATTTCTTGATTCCCTGGACTCTTAAAATTTTTAGTGGAGCTTGATGCTATGTAAAGTTTCTGATTTGTGTGAGTCTGAATTAATAATCCAATACTGTGTGTTAGCTCCCCTGGTCATGGTGATTGGTTCAAGAATGAATATGTGAACCAGGAAAAACCAATCAGAATATTCCCTAGGATTCATTGAGGAAGGTTGGGAGAGAGAAGTTATCTCTCCATTCAAGTTCCTAAGCTGGTAAATGTAAATATGTAGAGAAATTCCACCCACAAAAAGAAGTTAAGCAGAGACAATGAGAGCTGATAGATGGAGAGAATTAGAGAGGAGGGGTTAGGGGTGGGAGAGAAAGTGGATTCTGAATATAGCATTTGAATCCCTGAACTTCATTCTATCTGAAGCCATGTCTATACCCTGGACTTCCCAGTTACATAAGACAAGTTAACACATTCTCTTTTTATTTAAGTTATATTGCACTGGGTTTCTGTTACTTGCAATCAAGAATCCTGACTAATATGTAATGGAATCTGGTATGGGCCAGACTGGGAGGAGGATCTGGAAGCTCAAGAACAAACAAATCTGCTAGAATAGTTCTCAGACATAAAAATCAGACAAGTAACAAAGAAAATACATATCATAAATCCTTTTGATTTGTTTGATTGTTGTGATGAATGCTATTATAGTTAAGGCATTTTGCTAACATTTACTATAATAAACAAGGAATGACTACTTTAAATTGTTCCATAGTTTAGAGTAGTGATTAAAATCATGGGTATTTGGAACTAGAATTCCTGCTCTGTTGCCTGCTATCCGTGTAACCTTGGTTAAAGTACTACCTCTCAAATTTCGCATCTGTATAATAGGAATAATAATACATCATATTGTTTTGTCACTATTAAATAAGTACTACATTTAAAACAATAAGAGCATCTAGCACATATTAAGTACTATATGTTTGCTGTGATTATTCTTATTATTGTTATTCTCCAAACCTCAGGTTTATTATGGTAAAATGGGGATACTATTATATATATATGTATAAATTTCAAATGAGAAATGCATGTAAAATTCTGGACAGTAAATGCACAATAAAGGGCAAGTATTAATAGCTTTTAGTAAGGGAGTTAGAGTAGTTCAAAGTCATTTGTACTAAACATGTATTCCCAATTTTCAAAAACAAAACAATAATATAACTCATTTAACAAAAAATTCACAAACACACTCCTAAGTAGTGTAATGTTGAAGTTAATGGTACAGATATTGGAACCAGTTTGCTTACATTCAGATCTTGATCACCCCTAATAAAATGAGAATAATAGTAATAGCTACTCCATAATGTGGTTTTGAGAATTAACTGAGGAAATCTCTCTAAAGTAATAAATAACATGCTAGGAAAATAGTTAGCTATCAATAAGTGTTAGTTCTTATTATCGCTCTGAGTCTCAGTCATCTTCAGTGGTGAAAACGAGGATAATAACATTTATCTGACCAGTCTGTTATGTGGATAAAATGTGACAGTGCCTGTGAAAATGTCTAGTATATAGTAGATATTTGATAAATGCCAATTTTCTTTCCCATTTTTGTGATTCAGGAAACAATTTAGAATTTTATAATGCCTTTAAGTTATCAGTATAAATATCAATTGAATTTCTAAGTATGTCGGAATAAGACAGAGAGGATTAGGTAGAATTTGATCAGTGACACATATTAAATGTTACTTATTGAGTAAATATCATTCAGTTGGCTTATTAGCTGTTCTTATAAAAGTAGACTGTGCCAGAAATACCTTTTTTTTGGTATATTCTTTTGATTTGGGTCACAGATAAATGGCAATTTACTCTATTGAGAGAAGTATAGAAAAGGAGGCTGGTATTCTAGGTTTGTTCCAGTGAATATTGGTGCACAATCTGCTAGAACTGAAGGAGGATGTTATTAATCAAAAGGTGCATAAGGAGGGAAAGGACTTCATTATGCTGTTTTGCTCCTACAAATTGCACCTGGAGCTTTTTAATGAATGTGCCCTTTGGAGACAGGTGGCACTCTGAAAAGTGTAAACCTCTCTAAACCTCTTCTTGTCTCAAACTGACACGTCTTCATGGCACTATGAATAATCAATCTTAAATGATGTGAAAGGATTTGATGAGACTATAATGACTTGAAACAATTTTTTTCCTGGTCTTTAGGAATACACATCACTAGAACAAGGGAAAGAAGGAATGTCAAGAAACAGCTGGGAGAAAAAAATTCATGTATTTATTGAAAAAGGAAAGCCTGTAAGATGCGATATTGTGTACTGGGTGAACAAGTACAGTAGATGGCAGTTTAGTAACATACAATATCATTTTGTCATATTCAAAAATCATCTTTTTAAAGAATATATAGGAAAGTATGTATCTTAAGTGTTTATATTTATTGTCATTTCTTTTGGGGAAAAGTTCATTGAGTGATCTCTGCTGACTTAAAGAAACAATTGTTATAAATTTGTCAAATGACTCACATTATAAAAGAGACATTGGAGTATTCTGTGATTTTTCCACCATATTTTATTAGTTTCTCATTTGTTTTGAGCACATATAGATGTTTTTTGATATTTGAAAATATAAATCACTTGGGAATGACTCAAGTAAAATAACATCACAAACAACAGTTGATTCTTTTGAATAATGCTGTAATTTTAGCATTTCATGCATGTTTTCTTTAATTGTTAGTTAAAATATTTAGCAAGTTAAGAGAGGTATGGAATTGAAGCAGAAACAGGGGGTATCGAAGAGAAAATAAATTTTCCAATAATTTTTGAATGTTAAGAGGAGAAAAATTAAGTGTCCAACCTTTCCTGAGATACAAACTCAGTATTGCATCTCTTATTACATGGGATTCATCAAAAGGTCTAGGAGTTAGGAAAATTTTCATCCTGGTACAGAAAGCTGACAGTTCTTCCTAAGATGGAATCAGACCCTTACACACATTGTGTTGGTTTAATTGAGTATACATTATATCCTTCAGCAAGATATCTTCTGTTGTGGTACTCTATTTTCTTAGACACCAGTGCTTGACAGATTTCTCACATAAGTAGGCAGTCGAGAGTGATACAATTTTGACATGAAATGTGCTTATACTTTGAAAGCCATTAAACAAAACTTGTTTGCTTATAATTTTCTAATAAAATAAAGGGCCTTCTGTGGAAAGCAGTTTTAAAAACACATCATAACATTTTAAGCGTGTAGGTCTTGCAATGTTTGTTCCAATTTTCTAGTGACAGACACAGAGTAATAAGATTTCCCTAACAGATGCTTAGTGCTGGGTACTCACATGTCACTCAAGCTGACAAGGTTTTAGGAAAAAACACTTTCTTCACCATGTTGCCATTTGAAAGATCAGTTATAGCACGTAACTTGATTTTGCTTAATTGAAAAATTTAAACTTTACAAAATATAATTTATTAAAGTTAATATGATAGAATTAATTGAATATACAGCCTGAGCAACTCACTAGATCTTACTTTACAAATTTATCTGTCCCATACAAGATGCTAATCCTACATGCTTAGAGAAAAGCTTTATCTCAGATCACAGAATTCTGGAGTGAGAAGAGATACTTAGAGATCTATTTTAAATTAATGCTTGCTTTAAGGATGTTTTAAATATATACTTGAAAGATTTTAATTTAATTAATATTTAAATAATATATAGCAAGCATAATTCAACTTGCATAGTTTCTTCATTCATTCATTCATTCATTCATTCTTTCAAAGACATTTTTCAAGCATCTTACATGTACTGGTGTATTCCAGGAACAGTGTTAGGGACTGATGATGCAAGAATAAATATTTTACCATCTCTGCCTCTGAACAGGAGCTCAACATATAGCTAGGAAGATAGACAAATAAATTAATAACTATGCTGTGGTGTAATAAAGGCTATGACAAGTTTGTATACAGTCCTGTGGGAAAACAGACGAGGGAGCAATCTATGTCACTTGGGGGTTCTATGAAGACAACAGAAAAGAAATGGAGCAGGAATTCCCAGAGGAGAAGTAGGGGCTGAGGATGTAGGAAAAGAAATAGATATGAAAGCAGAATAGTATGTTTGGAGATTGACAGTGTAAATATAAGGAATGGTGAGAAATGATGTAAAGTCAGGCTGGAGAAGTAATTCAGGGAAAGACTACAAATATCAAATCCTAAAGAGTTTGGTATTACTTTTTGTTGGAAACAGGAGACAATAGAAAAAATTTGAAAATGAAGGCAGGGATGCGATCTGATTTATATTTTTGAAAAGTAATTTCTGGCAATAGTGTGAAAGATGGTTTAGATTAAGTTAGTAATAGACATATTGATGTATGTTTTGGTGTTATACTAGAGAAGTGGAAGTGACATTGGATTAAGGCATGCATTAAATAACATTTTGGAAACTGAATTGACAGAACTTGATGGTCATTTCTTGGGAGAGGTTAAGGGAAAGGGAAAAGTTGAGCATGACTTCAGGAGGTCAAGTTTGCATGATTAGTTTTGAGGGTTTGGATAGGCATTTATTTAATCCTCTGCAAACTTTTAAGGATTATCACAGATGAGAAAAACTAAAGTAATTTGCCAAGTTTACCATATAGATAGTGATTTATGGAGGCCAGATTTGAGTACATTCTGTTTAAACATTTTCAGAACCTAACATCTTAACCAGTGTACTGACTGTTTCTTTCTATACTGACTGAGTGGGCAGGGATGCCATTTACTGGGATGGGAAATACGGGAGGAAATTCACGTTTTGAACAGAAGATTATCAGTTCATCCTTTAACATTTTGAGTTAGATGTATCCAAAAGGCCAGAGAGTGTAGATATTCAGAAGAGAATTGGAAACTAGAAATAACAGCGCTGAAGTTCATGAAAGATATGGAGTCAGAGAGTTGAGATTTAGGATATATCAGTGAATAAGTGATGGTTGAAGCCATAATTGTGACTTGAATGGCCCAGAGAATAGGCTTGGGAAGAGGATTGAGCAGAAAGCTTTCAGTGGCAGTGGAAAGAAAGGGGTCATGGAAGGCTATTGAGAGAGAGCACTCAAATGATTTAAAAGAAAACCAGCATAATACAACTTCCACTTATGTCTGTGAAGTGGAGACTTACTTTTTATTCCTTGGGAATATGTTGGGCAGAAGGTTATGCCATTATCTTCTTCATTGTTCACTATTGTTTTAACGGCATTGTTATAGCTGAAAAACTGTCACTCACAGCCTCTCCTTTTCTGATGTTCACAGTTTCTTCCCATTCAGAATCACCATCTTCCATTCCACACAAATTCCCATCATCACATTAGGTCACAAGTCCACATCCTCGATGATACATCAACTCTCTACTCAATTCCTAGACTGTACTCCATTCAACTTCACCTCCAAGGTGTTTTCATATTGCTTCAGGAGCTGCTTCACTTGTGAAATATTTAACCATGAAATTTCAATGATTGAGCATAGCATCTCTCTCTTCCTTCCTTCCACTAACCCAATTCAGATTTGACTTAGTTCACATAATTTATTGAGTATTATATATATTGTGTGTGTGTGTGTGTGTGTGTGTATCCCTAGCCTTGACACATTGTCCCTAATTTCAATATTTACAGAATAGAAAGGGAGCAATATGTAAAAAATTTTGTTCGTAATCCTAATGTGAACAGTAGAAGAATAGAGGTATACGGTAGATACAGTAGTGTGATACATTGAAAATTTTGAGCAGTTGCACTTGAGTTGAAAATGAGAGATATATCATTTATCTATAATTGCATAACTAAATCCTCAAACTTAGTGGCTTAAAATAGCAGTGAGTTATTCTTTTTCACAATTCTATGTGTTGACTGGGCTCCATTTTACCTGGTGGCTGGGACTGGCAGGAGGGGCCAAGAAGGTCTTAACATCCCTGGGCTATAGGTGTGTTATGCCAACTCTCCTCTAATGGGCTTTCTCTTCACATGATATCTTACACTCAGGCAGGCAGTGTAGCCTGAACTCTTTTACAGTATGGTAGCTGGGTTAGATTGGAACTGGCACAGTGCCAATTCTATAGCATTCTATTGGCCTGCCTAGAATCAGGGGCTTTTGTAGAAGAAATGGCCTGAGTCTACAGGGTTGGGGTGAAAATTTGGCAGCCATTTTTTTCCCCCGGACATATTAACCACAGAAGACTCTGAAAAGGAAGAGGTACTTGAGACGAGTCTTGAAGGCTGACAAGTTCATCAGGTGGAAGGGGATTTAGGAAAAAAGGAAGAGCTCTTCAGGAAGAACAGCAGTGACATGAAGGCAGGAAGCAGCATCATGGTTCTGTATGCCAGGACATGTGGTATCCCTGGAGGTATTTGGGAGAAGGAACGAGAAAGGACTTTGTTAGGCAGAGAAAATTATGGAAAGCCTTGTTATAAGAAGTAAATGAAACTTTATCTTCCAGGCTGCGGAATGTGCTTAAAAAGTTTTTATGCAGGGGAGTGGCCGCTTTTCACTTTCATTGATTCTTTTTCATTGTCGGTTTCATATGTTCTCAATCAATAAGACTTTGACTTCATTTCCTTATTCAATCCAACAGACAATTCATGGCCATTCAGTTAAGTCTCTCTCACCAGCACTCTTAATTCTCGATATTCTTGTGACCTTCTTTTCATTCCATTATCTTAAATCGGTTCTAGAAAAATGTAACCAACTGTTCTGATTTTGGAACCAGGCATTGAATAATACTGGAGAAAATCACATAACCATGTTGATTGCCTGCCTTATATATTTATGATGTCCAACCATTGTTAGACTCTTACAGTTACCTAGCAAATATTTACATATCCATGTCCATTTCCTATACCGGTAATTTTGTTTTACCTCTCTTTTCAGTTTTCGCACTTAATACTGCATAATTTTTCCTTAGCAGATTACCTTGATGCCTTTGCAGAGGAAATAGCTGTTACAGCTGTGTAAAATTTTCTTCCACCACCTCCTTGACATTTATTTATTCTTTCTCATTCTGGATCATTCCTTTCCTTTCCTTCCAAATTCCTGTCATCTTCCTCGCACTTATTTTACTTCTACAACTCTGAATTGATTTGCAGTTTTCATCCATCCTTTTCTTCTTTCTCCTTGCATTGAAAAAGAGTCATTCTTCCTCCTTTCCTCACCTATGCTCATAACCCCACATCTTCTACCTCTTGTAAGTTCTTGCTCTAATAATTATGTCCTTTCTTACTTGATTTCCCAGTCTATCTCTTTCCATAACTTTCTCTTCAGCCTA
This sequence comes from Pteropus vampyrus, assembly GCF_000151845.1. Taxonomy (NCBI): domain Eukaryota; kingdom Metazoa; phylum Chordata; class Mammalia; order Chiroptera; family Pteropodidae; genus Pteropus; species Pteropus vampyrus. Next base: position 3,353,992 of record NW_011888896.1, on the reverse strand, counting down.
AACATGCAAAAGTATTCTCTATCTTGTAAACATATTCTTCAGCCTTGTTGCCAAAACAATCAGTACCTCTAATTTATTCTTCCTTATTTCATATTTACTCCTTAGCAGCCTTCAACTTGACTTGTCTTGGTCAGATGTCAAGCACAATTTCTGACACATGACATACATGTAATAAATATGTATTAGTGATAAATTTCTAATTGCCAATATGATCTCTTGTTAGCCCTCATCTTACTGACGGTGTGATGTGATTGCCACATCACACCGTCAGTAAGAGGTGTGTTCCATTTTAAGGTCCTGCCCCTGGCTCAGTGGAAACTTACAAATCACATATGCGAGTGGACATAATGGCTGAGATTCTGTACTCCACAAATTTTCTTCCAAAATCAATCTTATTCTATTTGTATTTTGGTTTGTTGGAGCCTGTGCTGTACCGTTGGTAAATATATTGAATATTGTCATTTATTATATATGAATGTTCTTTAGAAATTATATCACTATATAGAAATGATTATTATTTTGTTTATGTCTCTCTTGAAGTGTGGTGCCCATTTAAAACATGATGTAGATGTTTAGAGCAACAAAACTTTCTCATATACTAGACAGATTTACGAAGGCAGAAACCATGGTTTCCTGGAAAATCATAGATAATACAGTTTTGTGGAATGAATGGATAAAAGCTCCTTATGAGTAACCCAGCCCAAATTTTCTAAATGAACATAGAATGTATTTCTGATATTTCAAATAATATATACCACTCATTGTTAGCACTTAGAGTTTTCATGCATTCTAAGTGACTATTGAGCTGTTGTTATTGAAAGGAAAAAAAAAAAAAAGACTCCACTGAACAGTACAGCAATTCACAGGTAAATTTTGTTTGTTTTCTCTGGTAAATTTCATCCATTAGAGTGTTGTCTTAGATACAGTCTTTCCATAGAAACACACATAAACTTATGAGTTTATGAGTTTGAACTTAAACTACTGCTATAAAACTAGGTACTTATTGGCCTTCAATTTATCTAACTTTTATCTTCCAGACTGTGAGCTCATTTAATAGCATCAAGCAAAGGAAGCTGAAATAGCATTCCCTGTACTGCATACCTTTGGGACCTTCCTGTACAATGTTGACATTCAGTCTCAACCAACCTGACAATAAAATGATCCATTTATCCAACAAGCAGGCAGAGGAGGGGATACTGCATCTTTTCACTCTGCCTCTCACTCCCAGAGCCAGTCAGATGCTTCCTTTGGGCCAAACACGTGCACACATAAAACACTTCATCAACAATTTTTCATGTTTTCTGTTAAATTGAGTTTACTCTTCTTACATGAAATTTTCCCTAGATACTTTTCCCAAATAGCACAGAAAGTATTTAAGGTGAACTAAAACTTTTTAATAATATACTTAGTGGTTATAAAACCCTGGGACTAAGAAACACTTATAAACAAATGAAAATGACCAGCTTTACCATTATATAGGCAAAACCACTGAGGGATTTAGGAGAAATCACTGACACTTAAAAAAAAAAAAGATATATTAGCCGAAATCTTAAAATCATACTTTTTGAAGGGACAGAATTACCTAATGAAAGACTTTTATAAATTCCTTGCATCTACTTCATAAAGTAATTGTTTTAATCACAAAGTATTGAATAAAATGTTTACTTTTATCATTCTACTCACTGGTAGCTCTTTTTCTGAAAAAAACAAAAAACAAAAAAACAAAAAAAAATTGTCTCTTTACCTAAATAGTCTCTGACTATTGTGATTGCTTACTTAGATTTCTTTTTTTCTTACTGAAAATAGATCCTTCCTTGTTAGGCCATGTTTTGTTCCCAATGTAGAATTCTAGAATGACTGGGAAGATTTGGGGCCCTGGAAAATGCTGACTATATTATATTATTATAGACACAGTATAATTATTTGAGGGAAACCCAAGAGCTAGTGTCCTTAAAATCTATCAACTCATCAAGGTACCTAAAAACTCCATCACACTTCTCTTTTAAAGCCTTCATTTTCTTGAATGCTCTTGTTCAAATAAAAACATGTTATTGACAGGCTGTTAATGTATATAGCAATGACAATATTAGGATTCTTTGAAAAAAAAAAAAAGAGATAGACCTAAACAGAAGGATTGTGGATGAAAAATGGTGGCAGGAAGTCTGGCAGAAAAACATGCAACGCTCAATGAAAACCCTGCTTTGTTACAGATTGGATGAGGGCTGAGTTGTATAACAGTTAGCAATCTTTTAATTGCAATATTCAGAAAATCCGGCAGAAAGTGTCTAAAACCAGTAGGGAATTTACTGGCTCTCATAACCGATACATAGCCTGTGTGCCACTTATCAATTTATTGCCTCTCCGTTCCAAATTCACCCTTCAACGTGTGTTCTTTGATAACAGACAATCTCCTTTAGGGTTTCTCCATTAAACTGAAACCTATGTTAAGCATTTTCAGTAGAGGGCTCTGGAGGGACTCCTGTCTTGTCTAGCTGCTGCTTGGTGGGCCAGCAGTGTACATATAAGGACATCTGGTGAAGCTCTACCCCAGCCATGTACCTGAAACGTAGTCCTTCAGCAACCATGCAGACTGGCAATAACCTTCCTCCTCTACACTTGACATGGAAATTAGTAATCCAAAGGCTTCCCATGTGCATTGGTGCCTCATTTCCCTTTGCAGGTCCCTGTGCAACCTGCCTGTATCACAGAAGGTCCCTCTTAAGCTAGCTTCTTCTCTCTCTGAAAGTCTTGCATGCTTTGCCTGTTGCACAGGTTTCTACCTGCTTCTAGTTGCTGGTTGCCCACTCACCACTTGTACTCCAACAGAATTGCTTCCTAATTGTTCAACAACTGCAGAACAGCTCCAATCTGGGAAACCCAGTTAATTTCTGCACTACTCAGTGGTGGGACTGAATGACACCTTCCCCCAAAAGAATGGAACTACACCATTGGCTCTCTCCTGGGTCTCCAGCTTTCCCACTGCAGATCTTGGGACTTGTTAGCCTATATAATCACATGAGCCAATTTCTTATAATAAATTCTCTCTGTAAATACACACACACACACACACACACACACAGTTGAATATGTATACATATCTTAATGGTTCTGTGTCAGTACTGACCTCTGAAAAGGAAGGGAAGAGAGGAAGGAGATGGGATAGGGGTTTGGGGGAGTGGATAGAGACATGAGGATTAGAGGAAAGTTGAGAAAGAAACAACTTCTCTTCACAATTCTGTCTTGGGTTGGTAGTATATTTACCAATTCCAGGCTTTTAGTCTGTTTGTCTTTCCCATTTGGGGGCTCAGTAAGATACAAAACACTATATAACTTTCTATCACTCATCTATTGGTTTGTTGTCAAGAACCAATAGGACACTGGGGAACTTATGTGTAGTCCTAGGCAGGGATAAAACTTGATCTATTAGGTTCCTTTGGAGGTATATAATGGTATATAATGATTATAGATGTTTTATAGGGAAATGACTCAGTTGTTTATTTGCTTGTTCATTTAGTCACATTCTCATTCAATTATCTAATTGGCAGCATATGCTGGCAGTATCTGAAGTAATGCAAGGAATTCCAAGATATGTAAGACAAAGTTCCTGTTCCCCAGTGATTTATACACTTGTTAAAGGATAAGAGAAATTTAAAAATATCTGAAATACAGGAATTTACAGGATCAAATTCATAAGAGAGATTCAACCATAGAGGTTTATAAGGTTATTGTTGCAACTCAGAGAGGGAGACGTAACA
>NW_011888896.1:3326287-3350187 GCF_000151845.1 Pteropus vampyrus | reverse complement strand
AAAGTTGAGAAAGAAACAACTTCTCTTCACAATTCTGTCTTGGGTTGGTAGTATATTTACCAATTCCAGGCTTTTAGTCTGTTTGTCTTTCCCATTTGGGGGCTCAGTAAGATACAAAACACTATATAACTTTCTATCACTCATCTATTGGTTTGTTGTCAAGAACCAATAGGACACTGGGGAACTTATGTGTAGTCCTAGGCAGGGATAAAACTTGATCTATTAGGTTCCTTTGGAGGTATATAATGGTATATAATGATTATAGATGTTTTATAGGGAAATGACTCAGTTGTTTATTTGCTTGTTCATTTAGTCACATTCTCATTCAATTATCTAATTGGCAGCATATGCTGGCAGTATCTGAAGTAATGCAAGGAATTCCAAGATATGTAAGACAAAGTTCCTGTTCCCCAGTGATTTATACACTTGTTAAAGGATAAGAGAAATTTAAAAATATCTGAAATACAGGAATTTACAGGATCAAATTCATAAGAGAGATTCAACCATAGAGGTTTATAAGGTTATTGTTGCAACTCAGAGAGGGAGACGTAACATCTACTGAAATTGGGAAAGGTTCATAAAATGGTATATTCGATCTTTAAAAAACATAAGATTTTGATATAAAGAGAAGTAAATGAGTCTTAGAAACAATATGAGCAATAGAATAAGGTTAAAAATAATAGAGCCTGTTCTAGAATGAGTGAATAAACCATTATGATTTGTTATAGACTACATGTTTGTATCTCCCCAAAATTTGTATATTGACACCCTAACCTCCGGTGGGATGATATTTGGAGGTGGAGACTTTGGGAAGTACTTAGGTCATGTAGATGGAGCCCTCATGATGGATTTAGTGCCATTTTAAGAAAATATACAAGAGAGCTTTTTTTCCTTTCTCTTGGCAATTCATCATGTTAAAACACAGCAAGAAGATGGCTGTCTGCAAACCAAGAAGTGGGTGCTCACCAGACACTGCATCTATTGGCACTTTGATTTTGGACTTCCCAGCCTCTATAACTGTGAAACATAAATGATTTGTTTAAGCCACCCAGTCTGTGGTAATATGTATAGTGGCCTAAACTGACTAAGACATAATTGGAGTATAACACTTGGCAAGGCAGTTTGAGAGAGTGAGATTGGAGAAACAGGTAGGAAGAAGATTGTGGTTAACAAACAAGCTAAGAACTTGCACTTTAAAAAATTGCTAAGAAATGTGCATAAAACATCATTGTGTAGCTCAGTAGTTTAACACGCCCATGAAACTACCACCCAGATCAAAAATAGAACATTACCAACACATCGGAAGCTCTGTTCGTGCCCTTTCTCAAACATTACAACTTTCTTTCTCCCTGAAGGAAACTATTGACTTTTAACACCATGGATTAGTGCTGCATGTTTTTAAATTCTATATAAAAGTCATTAGATTGTATAAATTGTTTTCTGTTTTCTTTCACTCAATATTGTTGAGATTTATATATGCTGTTGAATGTGTCTATAGTTCATTTATTTTCATTGTTTTGTAAGTTTTTCAGTGTCTGAATATACCACAGTTTATCAAGTGACAGTTGTTCGTGTGGAATTGGAGTTATAGTCTAGCCCCATGTTCATATTTAATAGATTCTGCTCCACAACCTCTCCAACATTTGGTATTATCAGACTTTTAATTTTTAGCCAAGAAAATATGAACTTAAATTTGTATGCAGTGGTGAACCACTGAAGGAATTTTGGTTGGAAAGTGGTGTGAACAGGGGAAGGTACATATGGTAGGGTTGTGTAGATTAGAGTGAAAGAAAGATCTGAGAAGGGAGGCCAGTTGTGATGCTACTGTAATGATTTCATAAATATAATGTGGAAACAAGCTAGAGAAGTACCAGAGGAGCTAAAAGGGAGGAAACAAGATATTATTCCTGTAGTGTGTGCCTATAAATAGTAAGATTTAGCAATTAATAAATTGTGGGATAAAGACAGCAAGGGTGATTGACAATGAGCAAATGTTTGAGCTTAAGTGACTGACATAGTGGTAGAAGTAACCAATTCAAGAAGGCTTGGGAGAAATTCCGGTTTCTGATTTTGGGAAGTTGTTTTTACCCAAATTATATCTCTTATTTAAATCTTTCACCAGACCCTTAGTTCATATTTTTGACAATCTTTTTCTTTTCAACTCTTATTTCTCATCATTGCTGTGGAAGATCATTCTCAGTAGAAGTTGGATATGTCAGGCAAGAAAGAACCAGGACATTGGTGGGATAAATTGTTCCCCCACTCCTTGGTAAACTCAGTGTCCAGAGAAAACAAAAGAAGATTTTCTGTTATTCAAATCCGACAGCTTTGGTGTAAAGAGTGATAGTAGCTAGGAGAATGACAGGTCTAGGGCTTCTGGGAAGCCTAAGTCCACATAGCTTTTAAAGTAGGAGCTATTCTGTGTGCTCATTTCCATCACTAATTCCTTTTCCACAGATATACATTTTTTTCTATCACTGACATAAGCAGTGTCTTCTTCCATTTTTGCAATAAATTCTTTGTTTATCTGGGTATTTCCAGGGATATGGCAAACACATAGATGCTCCAGGACCAGCACTCCACTATCTTCACCTGAACTGCTGTTGAGATAGTAACTACGATTGATTATTTTAATTTTTGAGACAGTTTGCTTGGGTAACAGTTCAGGCATGCATGGATTCTCCTGTCTATATGAGTTTCTATTGAATGGATCTCAGGAGCTCTATGTCTGCTTTAGCAAAGTCTCTTTAGTAGAGGCTTTTATTTAATGTCTTTGGTATTATTTTAGCTACCATTATATCCAAAAACATAATACTACTCATTGAGCTTGTTTCTTCCAATGAAATCACTTTGACAAAAGTTATTTTGTAAGTTTGTGCTTTCCAGACCTGTTACTATATTGTGATAGTATACAGACAGTATGGCCCTAACAGGAAACAGACATCATACTATCATATATTTCTATCTATTTCATATCTCTTTTCTCTTTCCATCACCCTGTGAGGCGTTACTACTTTAATTTTTCAAATGAAGAAATATAGCCTCAAGGACATATGTAGTATCACAGCCAGACCTTCAAATCAGATTTTCTAATGCTAGGTTCAGTTCCTATGATGGTTAATTTTATGTGTCAATTTGACTGGGCCATGGAATGCTCAAGTTAAACATGAATTCTGAGTGTATCTGTGAGGTTGTTTCTAGCAGAGATTAGTATTTGAATTAGTCAACCGAGTAAAGCATATTGCCCTCTTCCAGTGTGGATGGACATCATCCAACCCATTGAGGGCCTAAGTGGAACAAAATGATGAAGAAAGGGCGAATTCTCTCTCTTCCTGGCTGCTAAAGCTGAGATACCAGTCTTTTCCTGCCCTTGGACTGGGACTTGTACCATCAGTGCTCCTGATTTTCAGGCACATAAGCATTAGACAACATCATCAATTCTCAAAATTATCAGGTTAAGTTAGTACTTTAAACCAGCCTATATTCAAGAGTCAATCGTATGGCATAAGATTTGCCCGTTATCTTTTTTCATTTGCTTTAACCAGTATCACTTCCCTATGTGAATAGGATTTAGGGGAATAGCAAGTGAACTTTTATTATAGGCCTATTTTGCATTTGACTTCTTTGTGGCATTGATAAAGGCTGTAAACTATAGCCTGATTATATTGTCACAAAGGTGTTTTTCGTAGTCCTAAGCACTAAGTCAATGCAATTGAAATATTTTTCTTGAGAGAAATAAGATTATTTTCCTGGATTTGTTACATAGATCATCAGTATGTGTGAATTTTTTAAGAGATTGGTCAATTGGTAAATATATTTAAAAAAATAAATAATCCAAAACAAACCAAAGAGTGAAAAAGCAATAGTTGTATTAGCTTAACATTAGATATCACTCCGCACACAGATGAAAGACTAAAGTGCAAGTGAGAACAAATATAATGTGTGTTGATTTATTAGCACATGCGATTCATTTATGCATTGGAATATACTGACCAAGATCGATGTAATGGAAAACACAACTCGAGTGCTGGTCTTCTAGGCTCTTCTAGTGAAATATGTTTTTAGGCAACACTATGAAATTTAGAGAACTGTGAAAGGTAATGAGGTGTTCTTCACAGAGCAGTGTACTGTGTCCACTCTATCACTCACAGAATAATGACATGAGTCAGAAAATCTGAACACATATACATTTAAATTTTTCAAAAATGATGTCGGCATGCAGTTATTTAATTATTTGGATGTTTTGTCAATGTTTACTTCTTGGCTAAACAGTGAGCATCTCCATTATTTAACCATGTCACAGATTTATGAATGTAGTTGAACTTTCCTGCTTCCATGGGGATTGGAAAATGATCCAGCCAACATGAACCGAGTTGGAGAAAAGGAATTATTATTAATCAGGTTCCAGGATGAGGAGGAGTCGACAATTCTTACTCAAGACTCTGAGGATACTGTGAACAAAAGGAATTGGCAAATGTGAGCTTCAAATCTTAGAGGTCAAAAAAAAGAAAGTACATTAGATTTGCACAGCCAAATATCAGGCCAAAATTTTTTAGCCAAAAAAAATAAGATAGGAAATGAGCAAAAGGTGTTTAGGAGTGAAGAGGTGGTTCCTTAACATTTTCCTCATTTCACAATGCTAGGGGATAAGATAACTGAATTTTTTCTTTATGGAACAGTGGGCACATGATGAATGAAAGAGGTCAAGCAGAGTAAAAAGGCAGAGAGCTGAGCAGGTGATTATTGATTATTCTTCTCTGCAATGGACATTACCTAGTATTCTGTCATTAGACACAATTTAAAATATTTCATAACAAAAAAGTTACAAATGTAGTCAATTATTTAGTTTTTCTAAAGAATTCTAAACAATGTTTGACTGATAGATGATTTTAGAATTCAACTAATAATGCAGAACCACAGACTCAAAATGGGAGAAAAATCTCAAGGTTATCCAATTGCTCTTGTTACAAGAATCTTTTCTATACTGTTCAGGTTGAGTGACAGTTTAGTGTTTGGTTCTCTGTTGACAGAGTCATGCTACTTTATGAGAAACCCCATTCCATTGTGAATAGCCTTTTATTATAATAGTAATTATTTTTTGCTGCCTAGACAACTTTAGTGATTTCTAGCAGCATTTTTAATTTTGTTTATGAAAAGCCCTCTTCCCTATCAGATGTAGAACTACTAATGATGGCCCTGACCCCAGCCTCTCTAATCAGGATACCAACATGACCAAGGTAGACCTCAGTCACTCCCTCAAATTTGAATCTCGAGCACAGTGACAAATATGTGGCATTGTTTCGTTTTCAGCAGCGATACTCTGACCAATTTTCTCCCTGTGAGACTCTGTAGTTCCTGATTTCTCATTCTCTGAATGAATCTGCCCTGGTTTTTCTTATTTCCAAAATTGACTCTCCACCTTCCTGTCAATTCTGTGTATGACAATCACCAGGGGAGCCTATTAGAAATGAAGATTCCCAGACTTTGCACCCCTCAATTATGTAATTTAGTAATATAGGGTGGGATACAGGACATTAAATCTATAACACCCACTCCAGGTGACACTGATGGAATCAGACTAATGAGCTGACTTTTGGGAACCACTGTTCAGATGATATAACTCAAATGTAAATTTGCACTTCAATAGAAAGTTTCTGGAAGTAGAAAAAGCTTACTGACCAACACACTAAATGAACAAATCTCATTTTTTCCATTTATTCAATAATTCATCAAACAGATATTGAACATCTATACTTTGCCAGGCAGCCTGGCATGTCCTGAGATACATAAATATCATTGAGATTACTTGAAACTAGATGTATCAGCTTGCTATTAGTGCACACTGAGGCACTGAAAAGAGAGTAGGGAGCACATATCTGGATTTTCAGTTTCTATATTCAGTAAATATCACCAATAGTCTTCAAAAGAAATGGACAAACATTTATTTTTGTATTTATAAATACCTCATATTCCTCAAAAATGTAACAATGCAGAGTTTCAATTCTAGTATGTCACTTCATGTATGTAAAAGAATTCTAGGTAAAACCTGAAATCTCAGCTCTAATTCATTAGTGTTAGACATAATAATAACATTTAACCATACCAGTTTTCTGCCAGGTTTAATAAAACAAGATTTTCTTCTTTTACTATGCTACTGAATTGCCTCATAGTTACATACATAATTTATAATCAAAACAACTATGTAGTTGAACAGGATATGAAAATGGTTAGAAGATCCTTTCAGTTAACAAAATAACTTATGTGAATATATTTCCTGTTAAATTAGCTCAGATTTCATATTGTTTCAGAGGCTATTTTAAGATTCTAAATCAGTGGTCCTAAGTATTTTGAAAATTTATATTACTTTTCACAAATTTTTAAGTTGACCTCTAAATTTTGTCATCATAAACTTATATACAGTTGACCTTTGAACAACTTGGGGAGTAACAACACCTACCCCATGTGTAGTTGAAAACCTGCATGTAACTTTTGACTCTCCGCAAAACTTAACTAATAGCCTACTGTTGACAGAAAGTCTTACTGGTAACACAATAGGTGATTGACATATATTTTGTACATTAGATGTATTACATACTGTATTATTACAATAAAGTAAGCTAGAGAAAGTAAAATGTTATTTAGAAAATCATAAGGAAGAGAAAATACATTTACAATATATATTGAACAAAATTCCATGTATAAGTGGACCCACACAGTTCAAACTTGTGTTGTTTAAGGGTCAACTGTAATTGTAAAATATATAATTTACAGAAAATTGTGAACATTGATAAAAATTTGATCAGAAATATGTCCATTTGATTTTTGCCATAACCTATGTTAAATAAAATACATGAACGAACTCATTTTAACAGTGGGAAATTCTTCATTTTTTTCTCTCTGAACCATTTTCATATCACTTTTCCAATAGAATTTTATACTACTTTAATATATTCTTTATGCCTGAAGTCTTTTAGTGATCACTTTTTCTTGCTATAAAAATATGAATGTACATTGAAAAGTAATTAAAAATTTGTGACCATGAGACTTTACAAGTGTTGAATTTCTTGTCAGTGAATTTTTGTTACACTTATTAACATAAAATTAATCTAAACAACATAAACAATTATACATTTAGATAATAAACATAAAGATAGCATTCATTAGAAATGTATTCATTATCAGTGATTGGGCTATTTTTTGTTCAGTAAATATACGTATCTGTGGATGCATATTGTTATTGCTAGAATGAGACAAAGCTCAGCATCAATCTATTCTATTTTTGCTTTTATGGATGTAAGATCTGAGAAAACATATTCCCATAAATAAGTAGATGAGAATGGAAAGTTTTGTCTTAGCAATGTCACTCAAATATTTGAATTCCTTCCAAATTATATGCTAAAATCACATAGTTATCTATCATCAAAAATTATTTTTAATTATCTACCAGCTGTCATCTTAATTAGGTCTTCTTTCAATTTCGTTAAAGGCAAAGTATCAAAACCAATTCCAGAGTTTATGACTCAGTTATTAGTCACTTATTTTCTCAACACCAACACCTATATTTTGAAGTTTACTATTGTTTGGAACTCTGGTGATTTTTACACTCATCTTTAATGTACCATAGTAAGATGGTAACACACGAGTAACAGGCACACCTCTCTTTTTTAAAATGACCAACTGGAGTGAATATTCTCAGGCAGTGGATTTTGGAAAGAATACATGTGAAACCGGGAACCTGGAAATTATGTCCTTAAAATGATCCGTTCCTCCAAAGTGCACATATCCCACTTTGAAATCTCCTGGTCTACTCATGTCTCCTTTAGAAGATAGTTACTGGTTATTTAATACTATGTGAATGTCGATTTTTCAGCATTTAAACAAAGAGACCATGGCAAATTGTATATTCCAAAATAGGTTCAAAAAGACTCCCGTTTCCACGTGCTCTTCTTACAACACGACATTGACACTCCTCTCATTGAGAAGTGAGGATCTATTTCTCTTCCTTTGGATTTCAAGGAGATTGTGACTATGGAGGAAGTAACATGTGATTTCTGAGGCTAGATCATAAAAGTTGATAAGCTTCCTCCTGTCTACTTGGGGTGCTCACTCTTATGGATGCGTCATTTCATCTGACAGCCTCATTTGGGGCTTAGATAACTGCCAAATGCCACCTGTGTGTGAGGAAGACTTTGAGATTACTCTAGCTTCAGCCGCCCTAGCCATCTGAATATGAATGCGTAAGAAATCTGGAGCTAAAATGCCAGAACTAAGAGAGGTAATAATAAAACTATTACCATTGCTTTAAGCAACCATGTTTAGGATGATTTAGTCTGTAATAATAATAGTCAGAACAGGACCTAATAGATAGATACCTTAGTAACAAAAATAACTTGACATCACTCAATTTAAAATCGATAGAAGTTTTACATGATTTGGACTGAAATGTATCTTTGTATATTATGAAAATCACAAAGTACATTAGTAGTGAGTAAAATCGAAAGGAACATATTAAACAGTTAATGTTTAACTTTGTTATAGAAAACATAGCTCAATTTTCATATGTTCCAATTTATTATTGATTAGAGTACTCACAGGTATATGAAATTACCCAAGCTCCTTATCTTTTATTTACTTAAAAATTTTTTAATTATTATTCTCAATGTAATATTTAGGCTTAAATTTAAAACCAAATAATATTACAAACCTAAAACAAGTGAACAAACAAATAAATAAAAACAAAACCCTGTTCCCTTCTTATTTTGTTCAAGCAAATTTATTTTCAGTATCTTTCAGCTGTTTAATCTGGTATTTACCTTCCAATTTCTAATACCATACCTTATTGCTAGTTCTGTGCATTTTTGTTTTTAATTTTAAACACTATCAGCTTCCTTCTATGGAAGATTAGGACTATCTCTTTTGCACTGCCTCCTCAACCTTAATTTCAATACATATACCTATTTTTCCTCCTGTTCTTCTCGTATAGTTATACGATTCTCTTCTGATACCTCAGTACTTACAGTTTAAATTTGTATTGTACTATGATTTCATTTCACCTCTCCTCCTCTTCACAAGTTTTTATTATGTCATTTGGTTTGTTATCTAGGTCCCTATGACTATTTTAGTCCCAAACTTTTTCACAGAACTATAAAACAACTTTCTATAAAGTTTATGCCTTTGAACATATACTCTCTCTCTCTTCTTTCTCTCTCTCTCTCTTTCTCTCTCTCTTCCTCTCTCTTCCTTCCTCCTCCCTCCCCCACTTTTCTGAAGATCTCTATCCTCCTGTGCATCTGGATTCATTGCTTTTTAGGCCAAAGACCCTAGCTAACACTTTAAACTGTCATTGCTGGGAATTTTCTTTCATCATTTCTTTTTCTTTTCTCTTGCACTGAATTCCTTATTTCTTGGATTTTATGTCTTCCTCTTACTTGGTCTATTTTTTTTTTTTTTTTGTCTTTGGAGCACATCTTCTAGACATTTTTTTTCAAAGGCTGCATACAAGATAAAATGTTTGGAGATCTTACATGCCGAGAATATTTTAACTCTACCTTTGCATTTGATTAAAGTATAACTGAGGCTAGAGTTTTAGGTTAGAAATAACTTTTCTCTTAGACTTTAGGAAGCATTGCTTTGTTTTTTTTGTTGTTGTTGTTGATTTGTTACAATTTTGTTACAAGTCTGAAGTTACTTGGATTTCTGATATTTTTATATATTTCTGAATTTTTCTTATGATTTTCTTACTTGAATCTTTCACTTAAGCTTTCTGAGCTCAGCTAGTCAGATTTCACTAGTCTGTGTCCTTTCCATCTTACAAAATTGTTTTTATTTCTTGTCTGCTGTCCCTGCTGTCTCTCTCATTCTCTCTTCCATTTTCTTCACCCTTGTGGTTTTATACACTTTTTTTTCTTTGCTCCTATTTTAGTGGTGTTTCGGGATTGAATGGATGTGTTAATCCATCATGTTTAACCTGAATTCTGTTAAATTTTTAATCTTTTTCATTTCAGAGTTAGTAATTCTGCCCTCTGTCAGTTCCTTTTAAATTGTAAGATTTTGTGACATTTATCAACTATGTCTATATCTATATGAAAAATTAATAAAATATACATATCTCTCTCTATATATAATAAAATACATATCTCTTAATTCATTAGTATTAAGAGTGATTAAGAAGGTGTCTTATTAAGTGTTAATTCAGGAAAACTAGGAAAACAAATAAAGAATTGGTTATGAAATTATTGGAAAAGCTGAAGGAGTGAAGAGGGAGAGGTGAGGTTACCCACCTACCATCTGTCTGGCTAAAGGAACAGCAGACAAATGGAGTTACTCAGAGCCCGGGACTGCTGTGCCGAGGAGCCCGTTGAAGTTCTACTGCTGCTCTTCTGCTGTTGCAACTCTCACCACCTTTTGCAGGCAGATAGGAGCCCACACCCCCACTGATGCTGCAGAAACCCAGGAACCCACAGTTTTCTGCTACAGAGGCTACCGCTGCTGGTATTGGAGCCAGAGCCCATAAACACCATGCTGCTGAAGCTGATGGAGCACCACCTCTGCCATTGCTGTGGAACTGGACTGCCTGAGCAGGACCCCAGAGCCTGCACTTCCTTGGCCCTCTTGCTTTGATGTACCACTAGAAGCAGAAAACACACACACACACACACAAACACACACACATTTTCCCTCCCTCCTGCTTTTCAATCCTCTAATAGTTCCTTCCATTGGCAGAACTTCACTAGAAAGAAGCTGGCAAGGAAGTCTGTGAGATGTAGTTTATAGGCTCCCAGCCATCCTGTGATACAGAGGAGATTCCAGAAGGCTGAGAAAAATGCTGAGAGCCAAATGACAAATAGCTAGCCAGAGGGTTTAAAGGGAAAGTCAGTAACTGACTTGTGAATATCATCATTTTTCTGGATAGGCATATCTATCTGGCACATCCTGAGTGTGATACACATCTATAAATATATATATACACACATAGTTTTAATAGTTGGAGGCCTTTGAGAATAAAATCATATCTGCTTATAGTGAAGAGGTTTGATAATTATCCAACTGTGAAGAAAACTTTAATGATTATGATATTTCATTGATTATTTTGGCATTTTTAGAGTTTATCTTATAAATTGCTGTTTTCGCTAACTGTAGAATTTGGAGTGAGTATACAAATGTAATAGGTTGTTAAGTGAGACTTTTCCCATTGTCTCAGATTTTTGGTTAAGGCCAAGAACCGAGCATAAGAGAGTTTCAATTCCTCACATTCTAAAGGTTGCTGTGAAGACAGCCAAAATTAGGTTCAGAAACTACCTCTAGGGCCAGCTAAGAGAGGGCAGGGCTGGACCTACTGCCACCAATCTGCCCCCTTCCTCCCACTTGTCCTCCTCCTGCTCTGAATGCACCTGACTAGAATGAACGACTGGACACTTTTCTTTTTCTTTTTTAGCTCGTATATTAGAGTGAATATGATCTTTCAGGCAAATCTGGCTATTTTTGTTGCCAAAGTTGAAGATGAAGAAATTCTTGTTTGACTGGTCAGCATGTAATTATAGAAGATAAAGAGTGTCTTTCTTTTGGGGTCCTGTGCTCCTCCTATCAGAGAGACTTCAGAGAGCAGAGTTCAACTCTGCTCCTCAACTGTTCATGTTTTGAAAAGTCAAAGGGAGGGCACATTCACTACAGAATACAATATTCCCATTTCCTTGTTCTTATGCTTTTAGGCATAGCTTTTCAAAATAAAGAAATGGATGCTGTTAAGAGTTAATGGCAATATGATACTTAGATGGCATTTGCCCAGAGGACTCATGAGTTTCCAAATCCTTTGGCACCTTGGCCATCCTTCCCTGAAAAATCCTCAAAGAAAGTGTGCAGGTTATATTGACCAGCAAAGCACAGTGACATCATACTGTAGCAACTGCTGGAGCTTCTCTGTCAAACTCCAAAGCTGACCAAGAGGGAACTAACCGGGATTCCATGGAAAAATCCCTGACCTATATATACCGACATGGCTTAAATGGCCTAGAAGCAAATGGCCAAAGGGTTTGTTCTGACCATTTCTCTCCTCCAGTATCTGATCCACATTCGGATCTCACCATTCTCATATGATGAAAACTCCACTCATCGGTGCCAAAGTATGAGACATAGGAGAGCTGGAGACAATCCCGCTCACTGCCTTAGTGTGCTCTCCTTGAATCCTCTTGGGTTGAAGGTAAGCCTACTGATTCAACTGCCCATTGAAAGAGAAAGAAAAGATGAAGAAAAAAAGAAAGAGAAAGGAGAGAAGAGAAAGAGGACCAAGCTTTCTCTTGGGGAGAGCAGTTCCCAATGTTAGCCTGGAAATCCAGAGAGTCCAGAAAGGCAGAGATTGAGGGGAAGTTTGCTAGCTTTGATTGTCCCTTACTGTCAATGAAACATTTTAGAAAGAAGAAAACTAGAAGGGTAAGATCATACAAGTGTGTGATTTTAACCGCTGTGAACACTCCATTGTGATCCCGTTGAGAAAACTCGAGTCTGATCATCCACATCAGCAATGGGATGAGGGTAGGTTTAGGGAAACAGCAGAAATGAATGAAACCTAGAACTTCTCCAAGACACCAACTAGTCTACTGTGCTAATGCCAGCCTTTGAGGTAGTCATTATGGATAGTTTAAAATTCTGAGGTTTTGGATCCTCATGTTTTAGTGAAGAGCAAGCCTTAATTATACTTGCTGTGTAAAAATTTTACTGGTGGCCCTGGAATTGCTTTATCTTCTCATCTGCTGAGGCATAGTTTGTCTGTCTGGTTAATTTTGTACTTTTTAGATTTTATAGTGTCTTTTTATGTTTGGCCTTGTATCCTCAACTGGACAAAGTGTTCCTTTGAGACAGGTGCCTTGTCATTTACCTTCTGTATTTCCAGTATCCAACCCAGTGTTTAGGATTGAGTAGGTTCCTAATAAATGTTTGATGATAATGAAATTGCCTAGTTTATGGAGGATATTATTTAGGTTCACTAGGGCTTTACCAGCACACTTAAAAAAACAAACAAACAAACAAAAAAACACAACTATCTTCAAATCTCAGCTTTGTAAGTTTTTCTCATTATTCCCCTTAAAAATTGATTTAAGAATACCAGGTGCTGTAGGCATTAAAAAAAATTGATTTAACATTTTCAATACAGCTTGATAGGCTAAATTTATTTTTTGCCTTTGCACTGTTCTTTTAGAACATATATGTGAAGAACTTATATTTGGAAGAAGATATATATGAAGAACTGCTGAGACAGGGGCCAAGTCTTTTTTTTTCCTTCACATTTCTTTTTATTTGACTTTGAAATTTGACTTATACAGAGAAAGAATCTTATAGAATAAATCCTGAACTTGTCAGTATGGATCTATTTTAATTTTTAAAATTGAAGTATAGTTGACTTACAATATTATATTAATTTCAGGTGTGCAACATAGTGATTCAGTATTTATATACATTACAAGATGATCACCATGACAGATCTAGTTACCTTCTGTCACCAAGAAGCTCTGTCATTTGAACTAAAGTGGTGATACCCGGGGAAGAACGATAAAAAGCTCTTGCTTTGAAATGGCTCGGACCAGGTGGTCGAAATAGGAAGCTAGGACCAATCCTAAAAGGACAGGATGAATTAATTTTCTATTTTCATTATGCCCCTATCCAATGCTCTTTCTCAAAGCAAAATTATAATTATAATGAGAAATTATAAATGGGAAAAAATAATGGAAAGTGATTGTCAGTTGACATGCTAAATTATGTATATCAGCTTATTTAGTCCACACAACTACTCTATGAAAAACAGTTATTATCTGTGATTTATAAACTAGAAACCTGGGGCTCAGAGGATTTGCCTAAATCCCACTACCAGTCATGGCAGAGCTGTGATGTGAATGTACCCTAGTCTAGCCTGTCACCTGGACTACCACATTTCACTTTCTCTTGAAGAATAAAAAGTGTTTTTTGAGAAGAAAGAAGAAGAGAGCCTTGGAGGATAGGGATGGCCTATGTTTCATACAACTTTTGGGAAGTTACGTAACCATCAGAAATCTGAGCTTCATAGTTTATGAAAGTGGCAGTTGGGCCAGTTGAGGGTTTTGGATTGACACCTTTGCTGAGGTTTAGAAGTAACTGAGAGACATTTTAGGGTGAACTTTAAGACTGACATATTTTGCTTACTGTTCTGCATGATAGACATTCTCAGCTGAAAAGAATAATTCACTTGTATAAAAGAATGACCTGTGAATGGTTTATTGTCAGAAACAAATAAAATAAGTTATAATAAACCAAGACAGGATATTTTGAAGGTGGTGAAAACCTGGGATCAGGTGCAGTATTAGCTTTTTTATTTATGTATATAATTTCATTTACCTTGTCTAGAATATCTGTTTTTGTGTGTGGGTTTTTTTTTTTTTTTTAAATAATGAATGGAGTTATTTTAACCGAGTGCTAATGTGGTGAGTGCCAGGTGAAAAATTCAATTGAAATGCTGTCACAAGATTCTTTTGTTTTACTGACAAGAGTTGTCATGTTCTCTTGATTCCCGATATATGGAGAGTGAACTGATAAATAGTTTGGAGATGAAATTGTCAGTCACCATTATCACACTCAAGTAATTATCTTTTCTGGTGTCTTGCACTGCCATGAAATTCAAGTTCTGGAGTATGGAAGGAAAGAGAAGGAAAAAAACAATATGGATATGACTATAAATTGAAAAAGTGCTTAAGTTAGAAAAGTAAGATACCAAAGGGGCTTGAATATGGGGGGGGGGGCAGAAATTTGCTGCTACTTCTGAGACTGAGAGGGAATGGGGCCAGGAAGAGGGTGCAGATCAGAGGTGGATATATCTTGAGGCTAATAAAGCTCAAGCTTCAAGGGCCTTTCCACAGTGGAGATTATTCCAAAACCTTGATAAGGACCATAGCAGTATATTCACACGGCCATAAGCTTTTGTAAAATTTGTGCAAGATATTTAATTGTATTGTCTCTTATCTTTTTTCACTCTGACTTCTATTCCATTACATTTCTTCTTCTTCGAGGTGGATTTGGAGTGACCCCAAACATTGTCTGAAGTCTAGCCAAGGAAATTTGAGTGTAGAACATATTTTTAGTTTAATGAAATATATTTATATGACTCACACCATCACTTCCCATATATTTAAGTTACTACTTCCTCATCTGACGTAGGAATAGCTTCCAAGGATACTCTTATTGCCCGCTCTGCCAACCTGATTGATGTTATGACTCATGCGTATGTGGCCAAAGTGATACGAATATGTCTTAAGGTGCCTGGCATCTAAAGTATGCATGTAGTGGAACAATAACAAGGTTTGAAATATATGGAGCCAGAAGGTGGTCTATGGAAAACTTTTCTAATCATTAGATGTTTAAAACTATAATTGGAGGATTTGGTTCCTATCAATATTCTTACCTGTTGGGAATAAACTTAATAATACAGTATTTAAATTAATCGTATGCTTTTTCTTTTTTTTTTAATTTAATTTTTTTTGTGTGTGTGGAAAGTGTGTGAAAGAGAATTTGTCAGAACTCCTGTATTTGTAAGGCAAATGTGTAGTATTTCTACAAATAGTGATTATATCTACAGTAGCCATATAGAAAATAACCTTTAGAAAGGTTATATCAATTTTTTATTATTGTATAACAAACCTCCCCAAAACTTATTGGCTTAAAACAAAAATCATTATTCTCTAGCTGGCAATTTGGCTTGGCTCTTCTAAGATGGTTCATCTTCACATGGTGTTTACTGAACATGCACATAATTCTGGGATCTCAGCTGAAATGGCTAGTGCTCTTTCTTTTCTCACAAGATACTTCATCTTCTACAAAGCAGCCCAAGTTTGTTCACACTCATAGAGTGAGAGCATAAGCAAGGTCTCTTGAGGCCTAGGCTTATAATTCATACAATGTCACTTTCGTTGCATTATATTAATCAAAGCAATTCAAAGCCATGTTGGAGAAGGTCATCGAGAGAATGTGATTACAGCTTGACTGACAAGCTGGACCCAGGCAATAAGAAGCTGCTCCCTCCCTCCTCTGCCTTTGGAATGTATGTTCTACCCATTGTCCCTACACTAGGAGCAATCTCAAGGATGCAGCCTTCAGAGAGCAATGTGTTATTGAGACCATCTGGACTGAATATGTAATTGAACTTAGTTAAGGCCTCTATATAAACTTATAAAATTCTGGCAAACAATGAAGAGATCTATTGGTCTGCAGTTGCCCAAAATAATCCTCATATGTAAGTTCTCTTGCTTATTAAATGTGCCAACTACCAGTCTAGAATGGATTGCTACTTCCTTTGGTTTCTCCTTGCCCTCTGGATAGAGACCAGTTTCAGATTTCACCTGGGAAGCTCCTGAGGTTGTGAACTGACAGTTGGTGAACCAGCCAGGAGACCAAAGACATGGGCTTTGGAAAAAAGGCATCTGCAGGGGATATCCCGAGGTGACTGTTGACCTCTATCTATGTGGGGAAGCGTGATCCATATGTTAGATGCATGTAAGTATGGGGGTGCCTGAAAAATGCCAGCTGCTTTAATGCACTTGTTTGAAGAACTTCGCATTGTGTACTGTGGCAAAGAAGGGAAATGAATGGCTGCTACGATGGACAGTTGGTTAGGCTGGGCACTGATGTACAACGAGAGGCTGAGACTCAAGTTAGAAAGTTGGAAGAAGGGCTGAGGTTAGAGAAGGACATGCAGTTGTTCGCTACGCTGTTAGCGTTAGATCTGGTGACAAGGTGGGAGAGCAGGATAAGTCGGAGACCTTGTCATGCCATTTTTCAAAGCTAGGAAGGTGCCAGATGCCATGGGTTAAGTAAGGTTTAAGCACTTGTGACAAACCCGATTGGAATGCTAAGAGGTGGAATCCCTGGGAAAATGAGGAGAGGGTAGAGAAGGATACTGTGGTGATTGGCAATGAAATGACAAATGCCCTGTGCCATCTTACCTGTAATGCAATGGAAAACAAAAGCACAGCAACAACAACCCCAGCCAGTGGGGCAGCCCCCAATTCAGGAAATATTCATAACAAGAGTATTTACTCCTGTTGAGTTTATTGTTGTAGCTTCCAAGTTCCAATGAAAGACCAGAGAAGGTATCCAGGAGTGGTTAGTGTGGCTATGGGATATGCGGGGTAATGGGGGTATTTTTTTGATCAGGCAGGAAGCAGAGAAAATGAGCAACATCACCACACAGCCTGCCCTCCAGCAGCACGTGCAGAGCATTTGGAGGAGGATAGGGGGTTCAAGGCACTCACTCCCTTATATAAATTAGATTATTCTAGTCTGCAGGGAGGCTTGGCCCAATAAGGGGGGTCTCCCTGGGCACGCAGGATTCTGGAAACCTGTAGAGGAGGTACAACAAATTCTTAGGGAGTTGGGAATGAGACAGGCAATCTACAACCCTGTCTTTTAAGGCCCTGATCAGGACGCATTCACTGCAGGAATGAAATCCAAGATACTTCAGTCCTCCTCCACCACCTAGTATGGGAGACTGATATCCATGCTGAGCCTAGTCATGGGACAAGACATTTATGATATCGGGCAAACTATTGCTGATCTGGGGATAACTGACAGATTCTGGTAATGGGTATGGGCTGTGGGAAAGACCCCAGACAGAGATAGAACTTGGAAAGCCAAAGGGCTATTTACTGCTATTACAGCAGTAAAAGGACCCGTAAAGGTAACCTGGAATAAGTGTGGTTTGACCTCATTGCTGCTGAAATCCCACCTGCAAAGAGAGACCACCAACCCAACATTGTGTTGGTCAGACTGTGGGAAACCTTAAAACCTGAACAATTCAGACCTGCCCCACTTGACCTTACCATTTCTGTTGCTCCACCTGCTCCAACAGAAGTCTCAGGGATATAGTCCTATTTGGGGTGGGTGTCTCCATGTACTGAATCAGTTTCAGATGTCACCCTGGAAGCTCCTGAGGTTATGACCAGCCTAGATTCAAGGAGTGAGGAAGTGTGTTGTTGCAAAGGATTTGTGGTCACTATTTTTTTTTTGGCAAGGCAATCCTTGGTTGACTTCACAGTTTACAATTGCTCTATTTTTTATTTTTTATGCCTACAGCACCTGGTCTTCCTAGGTAGTCTCTCATCCAAGTACTAACCAGGCCCGACTCTGCTTAGCTTCCGAGATTAGACGGGATTGGGTTTGTTCAGGGTAGCATGGCCGTAGACCACTTTCTGTAATCTGCTATATAGAATTTTTTAATTTGACAAAAATGTTAAGCATTTGCATAACAATACTAAGTTGTGAGTCTGAAAGAAATCACTAAACTATCAATAATAAAAGTATTATGTCAACTATGCTAGAGGCAAAGCTGAACTATCATTCTTTTCTCTCTGTATAAAATGCTGAGAAAATTGTTATATGGAGAAGCAATCAAAGAATATGGAGCCAAAAATATGGTGGGATTGGAGAGAAGGATCAACAAAATGTGTCTTCAAGATCCAGCTGAATTTCCATTTGGTTTATATAACCCAGATGTCAGCACCATGCTTTGGAGCTCATAAACCCTGGGTTTGGATAAATTCACACTACTTAACAGTTGAGAGATTTTGGAAAATTTACCTATTTCTTTGAGAATCATATTTTCATCTGAGAAAAGGAGTAACTCCTATTTTTTTGCATTTTTTTGGTGAATATTAGTTATTAAATAATGTATTAAAATGCATACTACTATTCTGATATGTAGTTGGCAGAGATACATTTTTATTGAACATGCCTACTATGCCCCAAGTTCTGTTCTAGGAACTAGGGTTATAATGATGAACAAGACAAAATTCACAAATTCCTATACTCAAGAAGGTTCCATTCTCCTGAGGAGTTTATATATATAGTAAGAAAGTTACTCGTAAGGAGCTTATAGTCCAGGCTTCAACAAATTTTAGTTCCCTTTCTTAGTTAGCATAAAGACATGAATAAAATTATGAGGAAAAATACTTGGAGCAATAGTCTATGGAGATTTTGTACATTTCCTATTTAAAAGTGCATTAATTGATCAAAAAGAGTTTAAGGAGAGAAGATGCTGGGAGTTCACATATAATGAACTTGCCCCAATCATAAATGGAGGCTAAATTATTTAGTATTACTCTAATCCAGTTAGCTAGGAAAATTGGATCTTTCTCCGTCACATTTAAAATAAAAATTCTTATCAAAGGCAAGCTGTTCCCTTGTTTCTTTAGTATCCTAGAGAATTAAAAGAAAATCTAATTTAGGAAAGCTTTTCTGTCTTTAAAAAAATTCAATATGTTGAAAAGGCAACATTAAGAATGCATTCCCTATCTGAATCACAATTATATTGAAAATATCAAATATTGAGTTTATATGCATTTTCTTTTACTATCTGTAGAAATAACATTACAATATGCATTAAGCCTATTAATTTATTTTTCTCCTAGAGATGAATAAATTATCCTTATGTAGTTGACTGGCTGGAAGGGGGGAAAAACCCTCAATTTTTTATTGAAATTATACTTTCAAGAGAGAGCTCATTTTAAATGTTGTTTCTCTTTAAACTTTGGCAATTGGTTATGTACTTGTGATTAAATACAGTTTCTGAAAATACTAGGAATACTAGGAAAACAGATAAACCTCTCATTTTATTTTGAACTTAGCTATAAAACCTATTAATGTTCTAAGGTTTTAAAAATTATATTTCCTTGAGTTTTACGACATGGATTAAAAGTGATAAAGGGCACAGTTATTTTGTCTACTCATATCTGGGAGGACATAGCTTGTTGGTTTATTGACTGATATCAGGTATTAAAAAATATAACTTATAATTAGAAAAACCCATTCTCAAAAGGTGTCTCTCTTTAACAGTAATTAGGTATTTTTGCTTATTTCACATATAGTCCAAATTTGATTGTGTATTGGAATTAAATTTGTGTTTTCATTTTAAAAACATATCCTCTTCTGTCTTTTCTGTACAGAATATGGTTTAATATTTCAGCTAAGCCATACTCTAAATTCCCCTTTCTATTATTTTTCCTACATTTTCCTTTACCAAAAAAATTTTTTTTTTCTCCCTTTACTATTCTTAAATCATTAAGAGCTGATTCTCTCTTGCTCTGGAGTTAGATTTTTGAAAGAGAATTTGAACAAAGGTAAGCATGTTTGGCTTCACTTCTCTAAACTAAGACTAAACTGTTTTAAAATAGTTACTTCTATTATAGAATTGATCTTTTTCTTTCTCCCTTTACCTTAAACCAAATACCTTTTCAGTCAGGCATTATGAGGAAGGTTGTGCATTCTTTGTATCCACACTACTCTTTCTCCAAACAGTTGAGACATGCGAATAATAGATGGGTTACATCTCTGGACTTGAATCACCCCAGTTAGGCTGATTGATCTATCTATTTAACTTTCAGTCAAATCCTTTTTATATAACATATTTTTTCTATAAAGTGAATATTGCACAAACAGTACAGACTATTAAAAAATACATTGAACTTCATCAAAATAAAAAAATAAATACTTTTGCTCATTGGAATCCATCATTAAGAAAATGAAGAGACAATTCATGTATATTTGACAAAGGTCTTGCATCCAGAATATATAAAGAGCTCTTACATCTCAATAATAAGAAGACAATCAAATTAAAAAATGGGAAAAATTTTTGATCAGATACTTCACAAAAAATATACAAATGACATCTTAGTCAGTCATCAGTCTAATGCAAATTAAAATCACAATGAGATACTTACTACATAAAATGCGAATGATCAATAATACTAAGTGGTGATGAGGAAGTGGAGCAACTGGAGCTTTCCTACATTGCTACCGGAAATACAAAATGACACAGCCATTTTGAAAAAACAGTTTAGCAATTTTTATAAAATTAAATATATATGTATCATAAAGCAATTTCTTATAAAATGAAATATATATGTATCATAAGAAATTCCATTCCTCGTTATTTATTCAAAAGAAATAAAAATGCGATCAAATGTTCTTAGCCACTTTATTCATAAAATCAAAAAAGAAAAAAAGAAAACAACCAAATGTATATTAGCTGCTGAATAGATAAACAAATTGTGCTATATCCATACAATGAAATCTTACTCAGCAATAGAAAGGAAAGAACTACTGATACACACAATAACAAGAATCTATCTTAAAAATATCACACCAAGTGAAAGAAATCAGTCACAAAAAACATACTGTATGATCTCATATATGTCATTTTTTAAAAAGTCTAAACTATAGCAACAGAAAGCAGATCAGAGATAAAATTAGGATGGGCAAGGGAATTTGTTTCAAAAAAGTATTAGGAAACTTTTGGAGAAATGGAAATATTTTATATCTTGAGTTTGGTGTTGGTTACACACTTTTATACATTTGCTAAACTTCATTGGACTGTACTTTTAAAATAAGTTAGTTTTATTTATATAAGTTATGCTTCAATAAAGCTGTTAAAAGAATGCTTATTTATCATAATTAAGAAAATATAGAAAGCTATAAATATAGGAAGCCATAAAAACAAATGAAAAATTTTTTTCTCATCATGTAACATAACTACTACTAATACTTTTAGTAAATTTTTACTTGAATGCTACAGAAAATGCAAAATCATAGTTATACAACTCAATGAATTTTCACAAAGTGAATACACCCATACAACTATGACAGAATAATGAGATTGAACATTATATAGCACTCCAGAAGCAAGTCTCCTTCTAAGGAGTAACCCCTCTAGTCAGTAATACCAGAGGTTAGTTTTGTCTGTTTTTCGATATTTATATATATGGAATTATTTACTTTATGTCTAATTCCTTTAGCTCAAAAATACCTTTGCAAGGTTCAGCCATATTGCATGTAGTTGTAGTTCTTTCACTGTTATTGTTTTATAGATTTACATTATGTGAATATGCCAGAATTTATCCATTCTATAGTATATAATCATTGAGTTATTTCCAGCATTGAGTTATTAAGACTAGAACAAGAATATGAACATTCTTGTGTATGCTTTTTGATGAACAGAATGTATACCTATTAGTTATATATCTAGAAATGGGATTGCTGGGTTTTAAAATATGTATATATGTTATTTTAGCAGACACTTTCAAATGATTTATCAATGTGGCTATACTAATTATACTCTCAGTAGCAGTATATGAGCATTCCAGTTGATCCACATATTAATATTTGGATTTGTAATTTCACAGAATTATAGAGCAATATATTAGTTTATTTTTTTAATTTTTATAACTTTTAATAAAATTGGTCTCATATGGTATACAGATATTTGACTACTGCTGCTCTTTGAATTATTTTTACTTAACATTATAACATGACCATGTTATAAATATTTTCTAAAGGTGATTATTAATGGCTGCATAATATTTTATCATAAGATTTTTACCATCCCTTGCAGCTATTGTTTCCTGTCACTGCCTGGAAAACAGCATACAACTTAGTTTCCCTAAAGTATACAACAGTGATAAGTCATATCTATGTCATAGGCTAACTGTGAAAATAACCTAAGCAGTGCTTTACATAATACATATTATGTAGTAGATGTTCAACTAATTAGTTTCTTCACCCTTCCAGCACTATATTCATTTTCCCTACTGGAGGAGAATAGTTCAAATGTAGTAAGTATATCTCCTTAAAATTTTTTAATTAGAGCTTTATAATTTCTATGTATAGATCCTGTACATATTTTGTTAGATTTATAATAAAATATATCATTTTGGAAGATGTTATTACAAATTTATTGTGTTTTTAATTTAAAATTTCAATTGTTCTTTGCTGGTATGTAGGAAACAATTAATTTTTGTACATTAATTTTGTATTCTGCAACTTTGCTATAATAACTACTTATTAGTTCCAGGAAGATTTTTTTGTTTGTTTTCTTTTGTTGTTGTTGATTCTTTGTGATTTTCAACATAGATCACTATGTTATCTGTGAACAAAGACAGTTTTATTTCTTCTTTTCCAATCTGTACAACTTTTTTTTTTTTTATCTTGTGGCACTAGCTGGATCTTCAAGTATGATGTTGACAGAAATGGTGAGAGGGGACAGAAAGTGCTCCTAAAACCTTTGGTCACCAAGAAGGTAGTTCATGTGGAGGAGAGCAAAATCAAGAAACTACTAAAACCAAGTGGAATAGTGTGAAAGAGTTGTTTAATTTTGTAGATTGTTATCATCAGCTCTTGAAGACCTTTTACTAAAATAGATTGTGAGAGTAACTAATTTAGGGGCCTTGTCTTTGGTTTGGGATGCTGCAGGGTGAAAGAGCAAGTTTAGGTTGATATAGCTCACTATTGAACAATCACAGATGGCTATATATAATCCAGACATGCAGGAGATTATTCTCCAGGGAACAGATAGCCTGGTGAACTAGGTAAAAGCTATTTAAGGTCTGTTTACACTGAGAAAGGTGACTGCCCAATTCCTCCTATAAATGTCAAGTTGAATGTCCCAGATGAAACAGCTGATGTGCTTCATATGCAAGCCATGGTGGACTGGCTTTATGATGAACAGGATATTCACCCACTAAATATGCCTCTTACCCAGGTTACAGTTAATGCCATAAGGAAGGGGGGGGTGCTTTTTTATGGGTACCCCATATATCTTTATTATTGCAAAATCAAGCAACAGTCCAAAAAGTTTTATAGAATTTTCTGTCTCAGCTTCCTCTAATGGGTCTTACAGGTAGTAATAAAAACATTAGCTTAACAAAAGAATGCAGGGAAGGAAAAGTGAGAGTCAAGAAACTCCTCTCAGCAAAGTGGAAATTTTTAAACCATTATTAAGAAAAGGGCTAAATAAAGCAAATATTTATAGGAGTGAAACAAAGAAGAAAAGTGCAAAGATAATCACAAGACTCATCCCAGCAGAGCGGAAGTTTTTAGATGGTTATTAAGAATGT
>NW_011888896.1:3319999-3324642 GCF_000151845.1 Pteropus vampyrus | reverse complement strand
TTATAACATGACCATGTTATAAATATTTTCTAAAGGTGATTATTAATGGCTGCATAATATTTTATCATAAGATTTTTACCATCCCTTGCAGCTATTGTTTCCTGTCACTGCCTGGAAAACAGCATACAACTTAGTTTCCCTAAAGTATA
This sequence comes from Pteropus vampyrus, assembly GCF_000151845.1. Lineage (NCBI taxonomy): Eukaryota > Metazoa > Chordata > Mammalia > Chiroptera > Pteropodidae > Pteropus > Pteropus vampyrus. The sequence continues at coordinate 3,324,493 of NW_011888896.1, read as the reverse complement.
CAACAGTGATAAGTCATATCTATGTCATAGGCTAACTGTGAAAATAACCTAAGCAGTGCTTTACATAATACATATTATGTAGTAGATGTTCAACTAATTAGTTTCTTCACCCTTCCAGCACTATATTCATTTTCCCTACTGGAGGAGAATAGTTCAAATGTAGTAAGTATATCTCCTTAAAATTTTTTAATTAGAGCTTTATAATTTCTATGTATAGATCCTGTACATATTTTGTTAGATTTATAATAAAATATATCATTTTGGAAGATGTTATTACAAATTTATTGTGTTTTTAATTTAAAATTTCAATTGTTCTTTGCTGGTATGTAGGAAACAATTAATTTTTGTACATTAATTTTGTATTCTGCAACTTTGCTATAATAACTACTTATTAGTTCCAGGAAGATTTTTTTGTTTGTTTTCTTTTGTTGTTGTTGATTCTTTGTGATTTTCAACATAGATCACTATGTTATCTGTGAACAAAGACAGTTTTATTTCTTCTTTTCCAATCTGTACAACTTTTTTTTTTTTTATCTTGTGGCACTAGCTGGATCTTCAAGTATGATGTTGACAGAAATGGTGAGAGGGGACAGAAAGTGCTCCTAAAACCTTTGGTCACCAAGAAGGTAGTTCATGTGGAGGAGAGCAAAATCAAGAAACTACTAAAACCAAGTGGAATAGTGTGAAAGAGTTGTTTAATTTTGTAGATTGTTATCATCAGCTCTTGAAGACCTTTTACTAAAATAGATTGTGAGAGTAACTAATTTAGGGGCCTTGTCTTTGGTTTGGGATGCTGCAGGGTGAAAGAGCAAGTTTAGGTTGATATAGCTCACTATTGAACAATCACAGATGGCTATATATAATCCAGACATGCAGGAGATTATTCTCCAGGGAACAGATAGCCTGGTGAACTAGGTAAAAGCTATTTAAGGTCTGTTTACACTGAGAAAGGTGACTGCCCAATTCCTCCTATAAATGTCAAGTTGAATGTCCCAGATGAAACAGCTGATGTGCTTCATATGCAAGCCATGGTGGACTGGCTTTATGATGAACAGGATATTCACCCACTAAATATGCCTCTTACCCAGGTTACAGTTAATGCCATAAGGAAGGGGGGGGTGCTTTTTTATGGGTACCCCATATATCTTTATTATTGCAAAATCAAGCAACAGTCCAAAAAGTTTTATAGAATTTTCTGTCTCAGCTTCCTCTAATGGGTCTTACAGGTAGTAATAAAAACATTAGCTTAACAAAAGAATGCAGGGAAGGAAAAGTGAGAGTCAAGAAACTCCTCTCAGCAAAGTGGAAATTTTTAAACCATTATTAAGAAAAGGGCTAAATAAAGCAAATATTTATAGGAGTGAAACAAAGAAGAAAAGTGCAAAGATAATCACAAGACTCATCCCAGCAGAGCGGAAGTTTTTAGATGGTTATTAAGAATGTGTTGAATAAAATGGATATTGATGGCGCTAAAAGATAAACTGAGACACATTAAAATTTTTGAGTTTACAAGAGCAAAAATCTATTTGAATCAGGCAGCACCAAACCAGAAATGGTTAGGAGCACTTCACTGACAGGAGCTAGGGGAAAGAGTTTTATAGAGAAGATGCAGAAGCAAAGCAAGGAAATTATTTGTTTGGTTATAGCTTAGTGGTTGCCTTGTTTGGGAGAGCCTAATTGGTCGTATGTGATTGATTGTCAGGGTTTAATTTCTTAACCTTGAGGTATTAAGTTTTGGTTTGCTTAGACTACTAAGGCATTATAAACTACCTCAGCCTAATGGCCTCCTTGCTTAATTATTTTAAAAATGTGATTAAAAAGAAGATTGAAAAGAAGGTCTTTATAATACTTTTAAAGTTAAGTAGGCCAAAGGGATCCCCCGCTCTCAGCTGTTCCCCTAACATTAAAAGGTCCTAAATAAGTCTCTCAATTTGCCTCAGTTAGGAGAAATTTAAAAAACCAGGAGGCAAATATTGTAATGAAAAAACCTGATCTGCAATCCACTGAGGTAATAAGCTGACAACTTAATCAGAATAAAGATTGACAAAAGGCGAGAGTCCATTGGCTCTACTCTTTCTGAGAATTCAAAGCCTTTTTGTGCATGAGTAGATACAATGGTCAGGGAATGGAGAAGAGAAGTTTCTGGGACTCTGATATAAGAGCTACATACACTGTGGTACCAAAACCCTTTGGTGAAGCCATGACTTGGGCTATAATTATATTGAGAAAACGTAAAAATGTAAGGGTTAACAGGATTGTGAAAATTGGAATGTTTAAACAGGCTTTAAGTAAAGAAGTTGTGTCTCCTTTATCTGAATGTTTTATGGAAATAGATATCATGTCTTGCTGGAGAACACTTCTCCTACCTTGTGTTGTAAGACAAGAATCAGTTGATGGAATCCTAATGGAGGCTATAGTTAGGGATGTAAGGGTTGATGAATCAAGGTAAAAGTTCATAGAAGAATTCGTATGTTTGAATAGGCTTTATGAGAAGTGGTTGCATTTATTTTACCTGATTGTGTTTTGGAGATGGACATTATATCTGACTAAGGAATGTTTCCCTTACTTAGTATTGTAAAATAGAAGACATGTAAATCTGTCTTTCGAGCAATATCAATTAGACATGCTAAATGAGAACCAGTAAGATTGCATGAGCCCACAGTATAGAATAAAAGCTGGAGTGCTGATAGGGACAAATTCTCTGTGTGATAGCCATTTGTAGAGAATACACGAAGGCTAATGAGAAAAACTTGCGTACCTTCTCGCAATGACTACTGGGACTTTGGACTAGGGAATTTCCATTTGAGGAGCAATCACTAGCTTGCTGTGGGCCATTAATTAAAACTACCACTATGACTAAAAGACATAAAATAATCTTTAAACCTAAAATACTCATGATGTTGGAGAAACACTCTAATGGGGATTGCAGCTCCAAGAAGATTTCCATAATAAAATGGAAATGGTTTACACAAAATCATATTACCCTTGGGAACAGAACAGGGAGATATTCACAAGCAGAGAGCCTCTTTTCCCTTAGGAATATCTCTCTGAAGAGCTGCTGGATTCTGTTGTCACTTGGTCAGTGTCTTATAAAACAGCTTTTGACTGGCCAATAAAAAATTGCTTGGTTTGCGGATGGCAATTCCGAGGTGAACAGAAAACATCTGGTTTGAAAGGCTGCCACTCTGATCAAAGAAGGTAAAAGCAGATGAGCTTGGTGGGCGGAATTGTATGCTGTTTTCCTAGCAGCGACAGAGGATTAGACAGTGGCAAAAGTCCCTATGTTTGGGTTTTTACTGACTCCTGGGTAGTGGCCAATGGCCTGGCCATATGATCAGACAGAAGGGCAATGGAAATCTGACCTATTAAAGGGATGCGCATATGGGTCACACCCCTATGGAAATGATAATTTGAGGGGAGCATTAAAATAAGACAGGCTGATGTTCATCAGAACTCCCTTTTAGGCTCAGAAGGTGATTAGAATCAACAAGCAGACATACCCATGTGCTCACTTAAGATGGCTACCCGAGTCCATGAAATGAGTGGATACGGGGCTACTGTAACAATGCAGAGATGGGCTGAATCTAGACATATTCCTCTTGTACCCTTTGAGGCACAAAATGCCAGTAAGAACTGTTCTGTTTGCCAGTAAAAGAGACAGACTGTAGATGGCTTTGTGGAAGATTCTATGGGAGAAGGCCCTGAACATAGCTGGTAAGTCAGACTGATGGTGATAGCCCTACAGGGCTATAAATGGGTTTTGACAGGAATAGATACTGACTCTGGATTGGGCTTTGCTTAGCAGGTGGTAGATGCAAATACTCAGAATGCTATAAAAGAATTGGAAGACACAACACCAATTTGGACCTCTGAGTCATATTTCTTCAGGCCAAAGAACATACTATATAGTTTAAAATGTTCAACAGTGGGCAGAGATATTCTCCTCAGAGGAGTAGATTGATAGATAATGAGAATGGTCAATTCAAACATGGGTTGTCTAAAATAGGACCGATATATAGTCATGAAGTGCTGGCTTACACACCTTCACAAGTGTGTGCTCACACTCAAGAGGAGTGGGGCTAAAGAAGTGCCCTTACTCGACAGATCCCTCTTTTTTTCCGATGAACCTGGGGAAGAGTGAGTGGAGGAGGATACCTTGCGTGATTATGCGATTCTTGTCAAGTGAGGAGGATACTGGTATAACAACTATACATTTTCTTTCTTCCTCACATTATCTCAATTTTGTGTTTTTCCCCACTCAGTGCAGTGGTCACATGAACAGGGCTTCAATTACAAATACAGGAAACAGGGATGAGTCCTAAGCAAAACACCGTAACTACGTTTTTAAACCTTGATGTCAGAATTCCTAAGGGCCAGATAGAGTGGGTTGTGCCTTCACCCTATCTGGCAAAATTGGGGTTAACAGTGAATGTGGCTATATTGCCTAGTGGTAAAAATAACCTACTAGTTCTGCACCTGTCTAACTTTCCCTGC
>NW_011888896.1:3316482-3318970 GCF_000151845.1 Pteropus vampyrus | reverse complement strand
TTTATTATATAGAGTAAACTGGTAAACATAGGTAAGTGTTTTCCTGAATTCTGTGAACCATTCTAGGAAATTATTGAACCCGAGGAAGGGGTCATGGAAACCCTAAATTTATAAGTCAGTATGGGAGGCCCATACTTGTGATTGGAATATGAAGAACGGATAGTCTTGTAGAACTGAGCCCTATAGAGATCTGATGCTAAGTCCAGGTAGATGGTGTCAGAATTAAATTGAATTGTAGGATATCCAGCTGGTGTTGGAGAATTGGTCGGTGTGGGATAAAAATCCACGCAGCTGTGGTTCCTTCTATTCAACTGTTTCTCCAGATTTTACAGTGGTGGTTTGGCCTGAGACATCAATTCTATGAAGAAAAACAAAACAAAATAGGAGAGTTGTTGATTTTTAATTTGTTCATTTGTTTTTCTTGCTATAAAAATGGGAGTGACTTTCAAGCTCTTTACATATCAGAGCTGAACTGAAGTCCACAGATAGTGATTACATCTATCATTTCTTCTAAATTTTATACTAGAGTGCTTGTTTAGGTTCTAAGGTAGATGACTTTTGGTTTGCCTGGATCATGATTATATCAGTTATATTTAAGTTGAAGCCTGTAAATTATTTTAGCACTCCTTTTCAATCTTAAATGTTTCTCAGTTTAGATGTAAATCATATAGTCACTCTTGCTAAAACACCCTTGGGAATAAAGACTTTTCTGACAAAGGCAGGTATTTTTGGTTCCTGCACCCATACGGTTTTTTTACTGGAAAATTATACACTTTTTCCTTTCTTTCCTTAGTATCTCTCCTTTTACAGAATTTGTGTTCATTTTTATTGTTTTCACAGAGACTCCTGTTGAAGTAATTAGAATATGTTTTACTGTGACAATTAAGATCCTGTGTGTCCACAGAGCTTAACTATCAGAACAAAGATTTGAGAATTCCCATCTTAACATGACTGTCTTGGTTCGTTTGGGCTGCTTTAACAAAATATCATAGACTGGGTAGTTTATAAACAATAGAAATTTATTTCTCACATTTCTGGAGGCTTAGAAGTCCGAGATTAAAGTGCCAGCAGATTCAGTGTCTTGTGTGAGCTCGTTCCTGGTTCACAGATGACTGTCTTCTCACTGAGTTCTCACGTGGTGGAAAGGCCAAGGGAGCTCTCTGGAGTCTCTTTGATAAAGGCACAAATACCATTTACGAAGGCTCTGCTCATGACCTAATCACCTCCCAAAGGCCCCATCTTCAAAAGTGATGCTCCTCCCTTTTGAAACCAAAGAGGTAGCCCTGATGATCTCTGAATCTCCTTCAGGTTCATTCTTCCCATGTCTTTAAGAATAGTGTGTGTTCACAGCAGAATAACTTTATGGTTCTGTCCTATAAAATCTAAGTCCAAACACTTTCCTCGTTCCTTCCTGTCTCATTCCCCAGGCAGTTTTCCTATTGGAGTGGCTGATTAAGTTCATGGTTCACATGCATACTAATCTTATTAAATGCTCATGGTCATTTAGTGTTTTTCCAATACTTTCTCATTTTTTTGTGATATGGATAGGCTGATAAATGTTCAAATCTTTAATTTCTAGTTCCTTTTCGGTCAATTGTCCCATCTTCAGGTCATTTCTCACTTTTCACATTTCACTATGAGCATTCAGGAAGAAACTGCACCACTCCTTTAACTTTTTGCTTAGAAATTTCTTCAGCTAAATGTCCAATTTAATAACATGTAAGTTTAACCTTCCACAAAACACTAGAACATGAACACAATTCAGCGAAATTCTTTGCCACTGTATAAAAAGTATCATTTTCCCTCCACTGACCAATCACGTGTTCCCATTTCCATCTGAGACCTCAGAATGGCCTTTGTCATCTGTATTTCTACCAATATTCTGTTCATGGTGACTTGGGTGTTCTCTAAGACAATCAAGACTTTCTTTACAGTTCTCCTCTTTTCTTTCTGAACCTTCACCAGAATCACCATTCATGACAATGTAGGCTTTTTTCTAGCACATACCTCCAAATTCTTCTAGCCTTTGCTTATTACTCAGTTCCAAAGCCACTTCCACATTTTTAGGTATTTGTTACAGCAGCACTCTCACTTCTTGGTATCAATTTCTCTGACAATTACAACCGTATGTGGCTATTAGCTTAACTATTAGGTCCAAGATTTGAGAATACCCATCTTAACATGACTTATCTATTTGTTTCAGGACATTCTTATATAGGAAGATATAGCTGGTAAACTAGTAGGTAACTTCACTGTTTTCATAAGGTAATTCCTAACTTGTCCAAGAAAGTTGTCCTTTCACCTGGGCAGAAACTTATACAAGAACATACTTATGAAGATTTGCTTCAGAACTCTTATCTCGCTGTCTGTCAATCATAGACTATTATTAATTTGCCCAATCCTAATCAGTTCCTCACCTTAAAAGATTTTCCCATTTGAACCTAGACCTTAAAATCTTCTATCTATTTACTGTCTGTCTGTCAGTCTG
>NW_011888896.1:3284640-3316432 GCF_000151845.1 Pteropus vampyrus | reverse complement strand
CTTGGGTGTTCTCTAAGACAATCAAGACTTTCTTTACAGTTCTCCTCTTTTCTTTCTGAACCTTCACCAGAATCACCATTCATGACAATGTAGGCTTTTTTCTAGCACATACCTCCAAATTCTTCTAGCCTTTGCTTATTACTCAGTTCCAAAGCCACTTCCACATTTTTAGGTATTTGTTACAGCAGCACTCTCACTTCTTGGTATCAATTTCTCTGACAATTACAACCGTATGTGGCTATTAGCTTAACTATTAGGTCCAAGATTTGAGAATACCCATCTTAACATGACTTATCTATTTGTTTCAGGACATTCTTATATAGGAAGATATAGCTGGTAAACTAGTAGGTAACTTCACTGTTTTCATAAGGTAATTCCTAACTTGTCCAAGAAAGTTGTCCTTTCACCTGGGCAGAAACTTATACAAGAACATACTTATGAAGATTTGCTTCAGAACTCTTATCTCGCTGTCTGTCAATCATAGACTATTATTAATTTGCCCAATCCTAATCAGTTCCTCACCTTAAAAGATTTTCCCATTTGAACCTAGACCTTAAAATCTTCTATCTATTTACTGTCTGTCTGTCAGTCTGTCTGTCTGTCTGTCTGTCTGTCTATCTATCTATCTATCATCTATCAATCATCTATCTTTCTCATTTCTCTATCTTCTGACCTCTTCCTTCTGAGAACTATTAAGATTTTTGGGATTAGTCTGTCCCTTGTTGCGGAAGTTAAGTTAATCAACTTTGCTTGATCTACAAGTTATTCTGATGATCTTGGACTCCTTATAGTATTAGCATGTCTGAGGCAAGTATAATGATTAGAATCTCCTGTAATCCTTAAAACACTGAATTCTCCTAAAAAATTAAACTAGATAGAAAAGACACACAGAATTTTTCTTTGGGCCTCATTGCCTGCCTCTATCTGGCCAGATTCTTATTCAATCAATTCCCACTATAACAAACCATTAATTCTCACACATTCCTATGAATTAAGAATATTCTTATCTCAGCTCTACAGGTGGGGAACTTGGGACAGAGGCTAATTGACTTGCTCAAAGTTACTATGTGAACCAATAGCCTGGATGAGATATTACCCAAGTCTCTTGACTCTCAGGCCCATGCTCCATGCACCAGATGTGCTCTGCTGTCATTCTGTCTGCCATCAACAAGCTACTGACCTTGTGTTCCTCTTATTTGTCAGAGTCTATCATATGTGCTAATATTATTTCTGTAGTTCATACCTAAATTACTTTTCTGCCTGGCCAACTTTGCAGTGTTACAGCATTTTTAGAGTAAGGCAAAAATACTGTAAAATATATATTTTTAAAATGATATAAGATATAGAAGTTGGAGAATTCTTAAAATACACTGAGTCTTACAATATAAAGGCTCATGGTAATAGAAAAAATTCAAATAGTTTTCAAAATTGAGCTTTTCTTATAGGTAAGATCTATGTAGCCAACCACACACTGTATACTTCAAAAGGAAGATGGGTAAACTAATGCTGTTTTGTAGCACCCAGGACAGCTAACAAATCATAAGCTATACTGTAAATATAGTGCCCCTTATGTAAACTCAATTTAGGCAGGACATCCTTGAATTATAACTTTCTATCTATCTCCATCTTGGCAATTTGTCTTCAAAAATGTCATAAATTGAAATGGTTTGTCTTTCAATGGATTCCACTTCCTTTTGTTTTATATCTCCTTTCTTCATTCATTAGACTCATATTTACTGTAAAGCTGCCTCCTTGATTTGTTTCTTCGAAGTCCAAACCTGATCAAATAGACTGTTAGTAAGGTCTACTGAGGGCTCGATCATTCCCACTTCCCTCAGAAAGCATGAAGAGTTAATAAATCTCACTTTAAAGAAGTTTCTGAAGCTTTGTGAGGGGTGATTTAGAAAGAGCTTTCAGGGAGCAAGAAGTGAATTTACTCACCTAGAAAGAGAAGTTCCTAAGAATCCTGAGTAACTGCTCCCAGCTAAAACAAGCCCATGGTGGCCTCTTTACCCAGAACTTAATTAGGACATGATCATATGACTAATTGCAGAACTCCTGAAATCTCAAAAGCTTGACAGCTAGTATTTTAAAGGAGAAGGTCAATTTTTCCTCAGGCTTTTTGCTCAGCATTGCATGAACGACTTTTGTTTTAAAACATTTTTACTGTTTATTTAGAGAAGATAGATGAAATTCTTGGACTATATATATATATGAATCAGAGATAATCTCTGGATGAAAGGATTTAGATGGTAGATGTAGGAATAGGGGATAGAAAAGAATTGGTCTTGAAAATAAAGCCACAGAAAGGATAGTAATACTAGGCACCAAGTAAGAAAAAGTAAACAAAGTGTCTGTGTTGATCCAGGCACCCAGGTGCCTTGTAGGGATATAAAGGTAATGAAGAAACAGTCCCTGCCTGGATCTAGCCCAAAGGGGAATACAGTTATACAAACTGGCCACTATAAGAACAGCTAAGTGTAGAAACAGGATTCAGTTAAGCTAAGAAGAACGTCCTAGAGAATATAATATCTGAGCATATTTTTAATAACTCGCTTCTGATATTTAAAATGTATGTTAGTTTGCTAGGACTGCCGTAACAAAATACCACAGACTGAGTAGCTTAAACAACAGAAATTTTGCATACTTCTGGGGCCTAGATTTCCAAGATCAAGGTATGTCAGGTTTGGTTTTCTTTAGAGGCCTCCTTCCTTGACTTGGAGTTGGCTGGCTACTTGCCGTGTCCTCACATGGGTTTTCCTCAATGTGCTCTCATCCCTCGTGTTTCTATGTGTCCAAATTCCCTCTTCTTATAAGGCTACTAATCAGATTGAATTATGGTCTGCCCATATGACCTCACTTAACCTTAATTACCTCTTAAAGACTCTTTCCAAGAATGGTCACATTCTGGGGTACTGAGGGTTAGAGTATTGACATAGGAATTTTGAGGGAACACAGTTCAGTCTATAACAAAATGTTACAGATCTCCGAAAGAGAGCATAGGCTTTTCCTTTCCGTCTTATTTTTTTTATTTTTAATTGAGAAGCAATGAAGCCAGTCCACTTGAATTCAGTCTCCACTGTGCCATTTACTAGGTGTGTAACTGAAGGCAAGTTGCTTGACTTCTCTCCATCTTAGCTTCCTTGTTATAGAGATGTTAATAACTACCTACTGGGTTGCTGTGAAGTTTAAATGGATGGATATATATATAACATAACTTAGTAGTGCCTGGCATATAATAAACACTCAATAATGCAATGTATAAAGGATAGTAATAATTTCTGGGCATACAATTGTACAATATGATATTTATAGATACTAATGCTCATAAATAAAGATTTGTGTTTTTTGGAATGTATCCTATTTTTCATGAAATGTCGTAATCAGAAAGAAAGATGTATAAGTTTAAGGTAACTATCCCAGCAACAATTATGTCACTTACTATTCACATATTCACATATGGCATACATCTGTCTGTTTATCTGTGTGTCTAAAATAATCCCCGTGAAATTTCAGATACATAATATTGTTAATAACAAAAAAAAAATCCATGTCTCTTTTTCATTTGTGTGGGTGATAATTCACATTTTAGTTTGTTTGCTGTGCTAAATTTATCTTTTATCTAGTCTTGGGCATATTTCTGGTGTATGTGTTAGCGCTTTTATTTGTTCTTTATAAAGATATTACCATCATTTCCTTGCTGTGTTCACAAACTCTACATCATAAGCAACTAGGAAAACTTTTTAAAAATAATAATTATTATGTGTTGTGCTTTTATAGACAGCACCTTTCACCAATAACGATGACCTTCTAATAGTCAAATCAAATGAACTGTTTTCAGTTATCGACCAACTTAATCAAAGTGATGTCTCTGCAGCACTTTGTCCTTTTTATTAATACCGCCTAGCATTTGCTCTCTGCCTGGCCCTACTCTAATCACTTTCCACATATGAAATCATTTAGTTCTTACTACAGCTCTATAAAATGGATGCTTTATCTTCATTTTGCAGATTGGGAAACTAAGGTACGAGAAGATTAAGTTATTCACTCTTCACACAGTGAGTAAGTTGTGGAGCCGTCGATCAGGCCCAGGTGGTCATGGCTGGATTTTCATTCTGGGCACTTTGTCCTCTTTTGACTTAGACCATGCTTCTTGTTTCCCATCTTTCTGGCCACTTGTTTTTAATATCCTTTATTAGATCTTCCTTCTTAGATGGGATGGTTCTTGAACATTGGCATTTCCCAGGGTTCTATTTTCTCCCTTTAAACTCTCTCACCCATTTTTAGGACTCATCTATAATTAAAATAGAAATGAATCTTACCTCTATATCTCCAGAGCCACCTTTTCCTGGAATTGAATACATGTTTATAACCATCCACCACGTACCTCTAACTTGGATGCTGAGCACACACAGCATTGAACTCTCCCTTTGCCTCACTATCTCCAAATTGCTCCTTCTTCAGTTCCAATCTCTACACCTAGTAGTAGACACTACAGTTTCTCTTATTTCAAGTGTATAATCTGGCACTAAGTTCTACTGATTTTAGCCCCATGTGGCTCTCTTCTCTTATTCTTGATGTCTAATCTTACTAACATTGCTTTAATTTAGCATTTGTAGGTAGGTGTTAATTTTCTATTATCTTATCATCTGTTAATGATTTTTCACTCACCTAAGGTTTCAACGTTGTGCAGTTAGCTTATATTCTCATTCTCTGCAGCTCGAGATGTTTCTATCCTTTCATTAGTATTATTTCCCCAATATCCTTGGTCTGGCCAGGTTTTTATTTCTTCAGCAAGCTTTCTGCCTTCTATTTGCTAGAAAGGAATCCAGTTTCAATTTCATCTCAGTAATGTCCTTCTGCAGAACAGGATACTTTCAGGATCAAGCCTTTTCCAGAGTTTTTAAAAATAGATGAGTTTCCCACCCCCACTCCCCTACCCCCCGCCCCTCACTTTGCTGTTACCAATGCATAAACGGAATGCAAAGAAATAGTCTTTTAAGAAAAATCTGGTATATTTTTTGGAGGGGCTAGTTCCCTGATCCATAGAATCTCTTTGGGGGGAGAATATTAAATACACTGCATATTATCTTTTACCTGGACTTTTGCAGCCTTCAAACTTGTCTCTCTCTCTCTTTCTCCACTCTGATTTATCCTCCATATAATTTTCCATAAAAAGGGAAAAAGATATATTGGCCACCGGATTAAGTAAAATCTTTTTTCAGAATGGCCCATAGGGCCTTTGACAAGTTAGCTAAAAATGACCCTGCCAGCCTCTTTTCTCTCTTCTCACCATGTCCTCTAAATTCAAGTCACAGCAACTTTTGGCCACCTTGCCTTGGTACAAGTTTTCTCTCTTTCCCTAATGCCATCTACTCCTCCCATGTCTAAAAACTCATATATTTCATCAAGATCTGACCCTGGCATGACTTCTCAATAGTGGCAGTGTCTCTAACCGCCCACCCATCATGTTACCCAGGACAACCCTGCACTGCCCATGTTTAAAGGCCAGGATGCTTGTGCCTAATTTTCACCTGGCTGCTGGCTACTGACACTTTTCTTGTAGTTGTCGAAATCCCAACCTTTCATTTCTAAAAATTGACTTAGATTCTATGACTTGATTCTTACCACTAATTTTTAGACAGGGTTTTACTTCTGACTTTGTCCCCAGGCATGTGAGGCAACCACCCCACAGGATGAAGCCTTCAGCCTGGACTGAGTCAGCTTTCGGGAAGCTCCTATAAATCTAATGACCCCTCAAAGGAGGGATTATACAGTGTGTTAAAAATATTTTCATTATTCTTACACAGAATTGGTCACTGCCTTCTTGGGGCTTCAATAATCATCTTCTATTCATACATCTACTATAGTATTTCTGTATTGCAATTATAGCTATAATAATGTTTTAGACCACATTCTCAGGTGTGAAGAGTATAACTTGGCATTTCTCACTTCACTTCTATAGACCACTGTCAATGTTACTCCAAGAGCCCCTTAGATCCCTTTTACCACTACTATGTACCCTTCTCCTGAAGTTAGTGTGCGTTCAGTTCTCCCAGCCTGCAGCTGTAACTCTTCTTTGGAGGACTGCCTTCAGGCTACTGGGGCTGCTTCTTTCAGAAATCCAGAGACCTGGAGATGCCTGAGAATTATATCCCTCCAGGGCCGCTGTTAGCCAATGACTGAATGTTGAGGGAGTCCCATCCAAGGGACTAGAGCACTCTCCACCCTGAGGGATAGGCTGAAGCCATTTCTGTGAGACTTTACCTAAACCCTTACTTAACTTTTCTCCTTCATGCTCTGCTTCCTTTTTTCCCTTACTTATTTCTCTCAAGAATACTTCCCCAATAATTCACTTGAGTAGGACTCCTTGCCTCAGGATCCACTTCTGAGTGTCTTGGCTGAATTTAATCTCCTTTTCAAGTTCATTTTGTTTGATTATAGAAAAAGTTATCTAAATGAATTCTGAGTAAACTTAGTCACTTCAGATTTAATTCAGAATTTTTGCCATCAAATCTCTTCTCTCTTTTCTACAAGTTCTGGTTGAGTAGTTGTGATGGTGTTGATGAGGTGTCATGAGGGATTGTATCCATCTGGTCCCAGTTGTCAGAAGCTGTCAGAGTGACAGATTATCTTGCTACCCAATTATCTGTTTCCATGTTTGTTCTCATTACTATGGTTAAATCTTTACAGTGCCTAATTCCCTATCTTTTTTTTTTATTATTTTATTCCTAACACTTAGAACAGAGCCACTAACTGTTGAGTGAAAAAATAATAATAATATACCTTTGTAAGCTAGACATTATCATCCTAGCTTTACAGATGATGTAAATGAGGCTCATAGATATTAAATAGTTGAGGCAAAAAAAAGAGAATTGATTATTCCAGAACTAGAATTCAGGTGTTCTGACTTAATATAAATATTTCCACACTACTCCTTGCCTTCCTCTATGCCTCGTTAAAGACCTCACGGCTCTATCAGTATGCTGGTGCTCACAGGAAGGTCTTGCTTATGGTGATCTCAGACACCAGAAAAGCAAATCACCAACATCTTCCTATAGGCCTGTTAGAGAGGAGAAGGGTCATTTTAAAGCCACTGGCAGTACTAGAAACAAAAACTAGAATGTTCCTGACTGGACTTTGTCCTTGAATATGAATATTACTTAACTTTTTTCTTCTCTCTTTAAAGAAACTCTTCATACCTTGAAACTTTCATTGGGATCCCATCTGTATGTAATAAGATCAAACATCAATTTGATATTATTTTTATCTGTTTGGTAAGCCTTCTGTGGGGGAAGGAGAGAGATTCTACCATGCCAGAGGGGTAGTGTTGGGTCTTTAGGGGAGGTGTATATTTTGTAGCTTGAATCAGAAAGAACACCACGTATTAGTGAAATATCCCTTGATGGCAATGGGAAAAAATGTACTCTAGGAACATTTGATGTAAGGACAATGGTTTTAAATGATTGCTATAACAGTGAGCAAGTAGTCTCAGCACTGCCCTCTTTTTTCATCCCATCTATTCTCAAGGCTTTAGATCAGGTTGTATCATGAAGGATTTAAAAGTCAGCTCTGATGTCTTCAGAGGAGCAGAGGTGACATGACCTCTTGTTCCTATGCATGTGTGCAGGCCTCTGGGCTCTCCAGTTTTAGCACCATACCTGTGCGGAGCTGTCTGAGTTCAGGAGCTGTGTGAAGCAACATTGTTAACATATGCTGCCTAGCAGGAGGGAGGAACAGTGCAGTTTGAAAGACGTGGTTTAGTTAATATGCTATACTCTGCCTCTCAGGCACTTGGGAGCACATCTTTTGTTATTCTGCTTATTTCTCCTGACAAGGGCATAATTTGGCAGTTTATTAGGGAACAACATTACCATTTAGTGGAAGAGCACTTTTTGTTTTAAAACTTTTAACTTGAATTAATGTCATGTAGAGTGTATTTGTTTTAACCTATTGACTCTTAGCACTTAAACACCTTAGGCAAGATCCATCTATATGTACGGAACCTGAAATCATTTGCAATTTGGTAATGTGGCTCATTGTAGCATTTTTGAATGCCATTGTGAATTAAATACAGTAGTATCATCTTATATTCCATTTTAAGATCTTGAAGTTGACATTTACTTTTTGTAAATAAATTCCAAGCAAAAATTGGCATAGTACTCTCTCCAGCTTGCACATTTATGGTATTTTAATCTTTTTACTTAAAACCCTGAATAGTAATTTGGGGACTATTTTTTATCCTTAGAGATATATTGGGAATGAAGAGATGCCTATATTAGGAGATATATTAAAAAACTAAATAATGATTGGTACACTTAGGACTACCTCCAAATAAAATATCAAGCTTAAAGAAATTTGACCTCAGCTAATGCTTCCTACTGTGTGTGTCTCCTCCATTTGGTGTCCACTGTCCTCAGGATGACCTTTTACTTTGCCTCTGTTGCATATGTCATTTTCTGTGCCTCCAAGAGTGTGGATCTCTTCTGCATCATCAAAAGCCATGATGACTCCTTCTTAGTAAAAGGATGAAGACTCCTTCTTGCTGGAGTCCAGGAGGGGCTGAGAGCAAGGATATTTCTGGGCCCTTCAGTTCTAGCTCTGCCTTCTCACTCATGAGAACTTTAGGCTAATGGTGGACCCTCCAAAAACCATTACTTTTCTCTGACACAATGTAATTTAAACTCATATTGAAGGAAAAATTGTTGCTTTATTAGCATGTCTCTGGTCTTGTCTTTTTAGAAACAATGGATATCCATAACTGGCCTGAAGACTAGTAAGTTTTTTCTTGCTTGATAACTTGATAAATTCCATTTTAGTTTTTATAGACTATTCTCGTTGTTGCTTGGAGAATGACTTTGGGAACCAGATTCAGAGTCCTCAATTCAGAAACCAATTTTGATTTACTCATCTAATAAATTTAACTGAGTGCCCACTAGATGATAGGAATTGTTGAGGCACTGGGGCGACAATGATGAACAAGGCAGACAAAGTCCAAACTCTCATGAGGCATATGTTCTGACGGCTGTGGGGAGACAAGCAAAAACTTGATAAACAAAGAAGAAAAATATCAGGTTAAGTGTTACGCACAGTGTTAAAATGGAGCGATGTGATAGACTGATGGGAGCTTCTTTAGATTATCAGGGAAGGCTTCTTTGAGGAGGTAATATTTAAGTGCTAGCTGCATGACAAACAGAAGTGAGCAATGTGTGGTTTATAGGGACAAGAGTACTGGCAGGGAAAAGGCCCTAAGGCTAGAATGAAAATGTGTTGTTAGACTAGAGGATCTAAGATAGCTAGGGTGGCTGAAGAGTTCTAGGCAAGAGGGAAGAAATGTAGGAGATGATATGAATGAAGTAGGCGGATGTCATATCATCTAGGGCTTTGCAGGGCATGTTGAGGAGTTTGGATTTTATTGTAAATCTATGGGAAGTCATTGGAGCTTTTATTTAGGGTAGTGCTATTTTAAAATAATCACAGTGGCTGCTTATGGAAGGTCAAAAGATGATAAAAACTCACAAGAAGAAGACAGAGGAAGAAGGCTGGCTAATTAGCTGATGCTTCCCCTTGGCAGGCTACATTTTTTTTTTCTTCTTGTGAGTTCTTAGGGTCTTTTGACTTTTAAACCCTCTTATGACCACTGAAGCTTTACTTGAAATATTGCCTCAAAGATATTGCTTGGTTTCCAGCATCAACACATTCAACAAATGCCAAAATTTTATATCCTTTATATCAACTTCAGTCATCCACAACCTTTTTGGCACCAGGGACCGGTGCTCCTTTGAGAATCTAATACTCGATGATCTGAGCTGGAGCTGAGGTGATGATGCTAGCACTGGGAAGTGGCTGCAAATACAGATGAAGCTTTGCTCCTTGCCTGCCGCTCACCTCCTGCTGTGCAGCCCCGTTCCTAACAGGCCACCAACAGGTGTGGTCCACGGCCTGGGGGTTGGGGACCCTTGCACTAAGGGAACAATGTAGAAAACATATTTTAAGATAGAGGGAGTTCTGGCATGGCCAAGTGACCACATTTAATACATATACAATAATGGGAGATGATAGAGAGTTGTGACATTGCTTAGTCCTGGAAAAAAATAGGTAATCAGAAGTTTTAACTCGAATGACTTGGATATCAAAACCCTGTGTCTTAAGAAGTTCTCAATAACTCTTCTATTGACTATTTCTGATTAAAGTTACACCCAAGGCCGCTGATGAGGATCATGAAACTATTGTTTGTGATGCTTCAATTTCACATTTCAATTTTGATTTCTTTTCTTTCTTTCTTTCTTTTTTTTTTTTTTAACTTCTTACTGTGTGTCAGTTACTATGCTAGACTGAGAAATCACTGAGAATGAGATAGTCAAGGTCTCAGGCCTCATGGAACTTGGAGTCTAGAAGGAACAAGAGCAATTAGGCAATTCATTGACTGTCAATATGATGAGTGCTTATCATGTCCAACATCAGTCGTTCTAAATGTTTCTTTACTTCTGAAAAGTTACTGATGCATAGGCCCTAAAGCCAATAAGAATCTCTGGGCAAGGCCACAGGCATAGAATTTCTAAAAACTCTCCAGGGGATTCTATTGTGCATGCAGGATTGGTAATCATTGTCCTATATCGGGGTTTCTCAGCCTCAGCAATATCGACATTTTGGGAAGTATAATTTGTTGTCTCCACATACCATCGAATGTCCTTGGGGGTGACAGTGAGACAAAGTCCCTCTTTCCTTCCCGTTTAGAATGAGTGTTCATTGGAAGTAGTTCCCTGACCTCCTCTTTGACCCACTCTTCCACTGCTCTCTCCCTTGCTGATCCTGCTTCAGCACTGACAGCTCTTGAATGTTTCTCAAACCCCATACTCCTTCTTCAGATCTTTGATTTCTTCGATTACCTCTGACTATAATGGCTTCCTCCACATGACCACTTGAACTTCCTCACTTCTTTCAAGTCTGCTCATATGCCACCTCCTCAGGAAAACCTTTCTTTATTATTCTATCTAAATTAGACCTTCCTCTCATCTCTCTTTATATCCATACCCTGCTTTATTTTTCTTCCTAGAATTTATTACTACTTGACATTATATTAGATATTTTGTTTAAATTTCCCCCCTCGCCATAACATATAAACATTGTAACAGCTGTTTAACTAATATGTAGTAAGGACACAATATTATTTGAATTAATGAAAATGTGTTATGAAGTGAGAAATGCAAGATATTAAGGAGAATTGACATCTTTAGAAGGCAACCTAAAATTCTTTGTTTTATTATCCTCTACAGTGATTTATGTTGTTTTTGAACTCTTACATGGACTGAAGTCTGCTTTTAATTTAAAATTATGTGTATGTGCACCTCCCTCCCCAAACACAAGCAGGCACATGGGTGTTTAACTACTGACAAGCAAATTGATATGTTAAAATTTTATCCAGTTAGGAGTGTGAAAGAACAAAATTCAACCAAGTAAATGTGAAGATCTAATTAGCTTTATTAAGCAATTCATGAATCTGGCAGCTTTTCATCTAGCAACTAGAAGGGTGTTCCCTCCAAGGGGTTGTACAAAATGGAGGGTTTTTATAGGAAGAAGGATAAGGCAAGGGAGCTATTACCAAAAGAAAAAGGAAAGATTATTTTTAGACCAGGATATCTTCTTTTTGGGAAAAAGGAATGGGGAGGGTTTTATCATGCAGAGTTCCTCTTCTCTCTATGGGAGATAAAGAAGGCCCAAATGACAGATTGCCTTATTGGTGCTTGACCAGAAAATTCCAGACTGGTTGATTAAGACTGAATTTCTGGGAGAGGCTGAAAGTGCAACTAGATCAGATATTAAATCTAGGTTTAGCATCACAGGCTTTGAGCGCGAGAGATGCCATTTTGTGCCTGTGATTTTCTCTTTAACAAGAAGAAGCAATTTCATTACAAAAACTTAGTTCTTTCTTTTTGAGGATATTTTTATACATAAACATTGCACTTCTTATCTTACTGTTTGTTTTTTTTTTTTTTCAACCCATGCAAATGTTCATTTATCTCCAAATACTATGACTGAACTAAGTAGGCTATATGCTCATATCCTTACTTTTAGTCAAAATATTTGACTATATACATACAATGTCAATCTATAACAAAATTTAGCTAATGTTATTGGACGAAAATATACATTTTAAAAGTATGGAAAAAACTTTTCGTGGGATAAGGAAAGTTTTGCCCTGTAAACTTTCAGAAAATGATTAATAGTATTTTAAAGATAAAATGGTGACTTTATACTTAAAACTGTGATGCAAAGATATTAGGAAAAAGCTGTGTAAAAGCAGGATGATATGATTTAGATTTGATTTTTTTATATGCCCCTTTTTAACACCTATTAGTGGTGAAGCCAGACTTTGCTCCCGGCCTAGGTTAGAATCTGCCTAACCTCTGAATTAATCATTTATACCTGTCATTGTCATGAACAGAGGTTTTCCAAGAGAATTGAATGCAGTAAATTTCTTTGGAAGGAAGAGTGTGCAGTCAGAAATGTAACCATGGACTTGTCTGGAGCCAAGATATCACATCAGTGAGTGCTAGGCAATTAGGAACACTCTGTGCTTTGATCTGGGGGCTGGAGGCCATTGACAGAGTAAAGTAAGAGGGAAGTTAACTAGTGTATATTGCTTGCCTCTTATTTGCCAAGGGCTTTACATGCATTATCCTATTTAGTCTTCACAATTGCCCTACTAGGCAGATGTTATTGATCTTATTTTACAGAAAAGAAAAAGTTCAGAGAGATGAAATAATTTGCTACTGTTTCAGAGTTAATAAATCATAAAGGCAGGATTTGAACTGTGTTTCTAAAAGACTCAAAATCCATGCTTTTACTGCTATACCAGTTTGCCTAGAAGGGAAAGAGATGATACAGACAGATAAACTTTGACACCATCACAATTTTGTGTCATTAATACTATCCCTCTGCCATACTCTTTTATTAGGCTGAGTACAAAGAGTAATAGTGGAATATAATGTAAAATAAGATATATTTTTGATTTGATGAAGACAGCCTCACTCTCTGAACACTGAAGGTCATTGGAGTAGAAGTATGCAAATTTTAGTAAGAGCCTAAAGTGCTTTTTGTGAGAGAAAACATTACAAATCCCCAAACCAGCTTTCAGCACCAGACTCAAGTAGATGCGAAGTATATTTATTACACTGGTAAAACAAGAGGGACCAAACCTGAAATACAAATCCCGGACAAGTGACCGAGGGAGAGTTTTACGACATCCTTGTGTTGGGGAGTTGGAGGTTCAGAGTTATGTTCATATGAATATTAAAATGTACTTATAAGGTGGTAAGTGGAGAATAGCTACAAAATATGTCATCGCTTGGAATGGCCTATGGATTTCCCTTTCCCCTGTAAAATGTTATAGTTTCCCTGAGAATATTGTTTCTTCTCTAGTCTACTTTTGGGGCATTTCGAAGCCCTTTACTTCTAAATTCAATACGTTGTAGCCAGCGCCACCAAAATCCCTCAGGGACACTCTCATACTTTGGGATGCCTCCCCTGAAACTTTAATTTTCTCTTCCACGATTAGGACTGGCCAGGGCTGGCAGTCATCAGGGAGGAGTGCCCCAAGACCAGATAAGTGCCTACATCGAACCTGGTCCCATTTTATCCCCTTTACAGTACTCTTCTCTGACCCCCTTGTGTCATCAACCAGATAACTTGAGAAGTTCTGGGACCTATGCCCATGAGATCCTCCCAAGATTCTTGACTGGGACTCAGAGCCAGGAGGGTGGCATGGTGAGAAGCTTGTTTATGCTGGCTAGCATGGGTTTTTTTCCCACAGGATCACATGAGATTTTGGATGATTCTCACATAGGATACAGGGTGAGTTCAGGATTCTGGCTATGGACAGATCAACTCCAGCCTTGACCTTGTGCTGCATATATAGGCCCAAGTGTCAGCTCTTGCCAAACTGTGTTCTAGTTATGGTGCTACCTCTGGTCCACAGCACTGGAGAGCTATACTGATGACAACAGGTATCTTTAACTCTGTACAGACCTTACCACTGACAATCAGGGCACCATCCCAAACCCTCTGCAGGCTCCACACCAGGTAGCAGGTAGTCTTCCTAGAGTGACCTCACCAGTCCCCTCTGAGGGCTTTGGAAACCATTGTTCTGCAACAATAATGGTTCCTTCTGATTAACATCTTCTCCTGCCTTTGATGGATAGAATGCCATGCTCTCCCTGGATAATCTTAAATTGCGCTTGCCTAAGGATGGCAATTTCTTCAATGAATGGAACCACTCTTCTCACCATGCCTCTGGACCCTTCTTTTATTCTCCTGGTGGGTGGTAGTATGTGAAGGCAGAGATTGTCAACATCAAAAGAGATTACATTTTAGGAATGCAATTAAAATTGCTTAAAGAGTTTGCTAAGGACTGAATTTCCCACCCTGTCCCTTCCCCGCCATTCACGTTGAAAACTAATCCCCAATATGATAGTATTTGAAAGTGGGGCCTTTGGGAAGTGATTAGGTCACAAGGGTGGAGCCCTCCTGAAAGGAATTCGTTGCCTTATAAAGGAGACCCAGGACAGCTTCTTAGCCTCTTCACTATGTGAGGACAGAGTAAGAAGCCCATCTATGAACTAGGAGGCCAGCGGTCTGATTTAGGACTTTCCAGCCTCCAGCAATGTGAGAAATAAACTTCTGGTGTTTACAAACCACCCAGTCTGTGCATTCTGCTATAGCAACCCAAACAGACTAAGACAGAATTCAAGAGAAGATATGGTTGAAAGACATATTTTCCTATGTTTATGTTATAAAATCCTAAATGGCAAATTTAACAATCAGAAAATGAATTATCATTCATATTTTCCTTAATACTCTGGATCAGACCTAAATTTGGGTCATCAATGAAACACATCAACAACTTTTGAAACTGTTATCGGAAACCAATATTCACAAGTGGCAAAATGAATGATTACATTATATAAATAATGATGTAACCAGCATTAAATAAATGGCATTTGGGATCTACAGGGGCAAGGAGATCTATCATGTTTCAATACAAAAGACTTCAAAAAGCGATGGCATTGTGAATAATAACAGCATTGCTACATTTTTCTCTTAGCAAGATATGTGAAATTAGCCAGGAATAGAGCATTTGACCATAAAGAACACAAAGAGGTAGTTTCTGAGCCTGAACAGAATGAGGTGGTAGTTGAACACTGTAGAGACTCTTCACATGCACTGATTGGACAATAAGATGTGTATTTCTTTTCTATCCACTATCCTAAATCTTTATCCAGTTAACTCACTACACTTACCATGGGCTTGTGAATTTGAAAATACATTTTAAGGTCAAATTGTTTATAGCATGTATAAAAAGTATTTTCTTAGGGTCCTGCATAACCTACGGATTCTGTGGTGTTAGCAGAGAAAACTAAGGCATCACAAGGTGCCTTCACTATAAAGAACTTGAATGTATCCATCAAGTTATGAAGCAAATCCTTTCAGAGAAAATCAATAGGTGTCTCTAATTGGCAGGCTGAGGAAGAATTCTGAAAAAGGGGTAATTCCCCAAAACATTAATCAGGGAAAACATGGATAGTCCACTTTTTGTGCCAATAAGAAAGTGTAACATCAACATGAACATTAGATACCTCCAAATGCTAAGCTTTAATAACAGGGAGGGACACAGCATAATAATAGGCCTAGATCTTGATTACTTTTCCTAATGAGAGTGAAGCACAGCATGGAAAAGTGACAACTTGAGATAATTCAAAATGTCACATTAGCTTTGAGTTTCAATCTCTTCTATAACCAGTCTTCATAAAAACTGCTAATGAGTAGTAAATTGGACTGATTTGAGTTTTACTTCAATTTGCTTCTTGTGCTAATCTTTAGAGAAAGGAAAGAAGGCAGTGGGATGTCATGAATAACATGTCAGAGTAGAAGTTAAACGACCTGGGTTAGGGTCTACACTGCAGCTAACAATCTGTACGGCCCTGGGTAAGGAAGGCAAGGAAATTAGCTGTTCATGAACATTTGTCTGGTGCTATACGCACTGTGCTAGGTACAGACAAGACAGGTGAATAAGGCTGGAGCCATGTCCTGGAGCCCCTCACAGTGCTGCCCAATAGTAAATAATGCAAGTAATAATTAAAACATATAATTTTAGTATTTCTAGGAAGTACTTAGTAGAGAGTAAAAAGAAACAAGTGAAATTAACTTTAATAATATATTTTATTTAATCCAATATATCCAAAATTTTATTTCAGCATATAATAAATATAAAGCTATTAATGAGATAGTTTACATTCTTTCTTAACTATATCTTTAGAATTTAGAGACTCTTAGATCTCTGAGGTTCTGAATCATCCATTCTGGGCAGAGCACAGAAATCTATGTTTTATAAAAGAACTCTTATTGTTCCTAGGTGCATCTCAGGTTGGAGACTACCTGCCAATAGGCTGAATCAGAGGCGCTTGTGGCAATCAAAAGGCAAGGTGATTTTAAGAGGCCTTAGCAGAAGGATCTTTCTCTGTGTGAACGAGCCATAAGTTGTTTCTTGAGAAACTATGTTTCTTCTCTTGTTAGACTGGTATGGTGTCTAAAGCTAGTCCTGCCTTCCCGTCATCTCTATCCACTTGCTCAGCCTAGAATTGGTGCCAATTTTACAGTAGGCTCCAGAAAGGGTGTACAGGTTTCATTTTCCCCTCTAGTTTACACGTTTTTGTCTGATGTCTTTCAGATGAAGTGTCTTAAACTGGCTATGAAATCATTCTAGGTAATACTAAAATAAATCTTTCACGAATTTCTCTCCAGATCTACCAAATCAGAAGCTTAGGGAGCAGGACCTCAAACTCTATTTTTACAAACTCCCCAGGAAGCACTTGCTGTGTGGGAAGGCATTTGGGATGCAGTGACCTAGAGAATCATTTGGGAATGTATTGCTAGGGTTGGTACTTTCACTGCCAGATTTCAGATCTGTTTGCCACTGTATACATTGTGGTAAAATCGCCTTGGACAGTCCTTGTTCAATATTTGGATTTGCATCTTACTAACTGTATGCTTTTGTTAGGTTATTTACCATGTCTGAGCCTCTGTTTCCTCATCAGTAAGATGAGGCTACTAATCAATTTATAGGATTGTTTTTAATGCTCCAGGGCTCCCTTCTTGGTCTTCTTCTTCATTTTTACTCTGTGATCTCATCTTGTCTCCTTGCCTTAAACAGCCTCTAAGCTGATAACTCCCTAGTTAATATCGCTAACTTGCCCTCTTTCTTTAATCCAGACCAACTGTGTCTAACTGCCTACACAACATTTTTACTTGAATATCTGATACCTATCTCAAATCAAACATCCCTAAAATATCACACCATAATCAGTTTCTCGAATCATTTTCAGGTGTAATCTAACTCGTCTCAGTGAATGGCAACTCTAAACTTCCAGTTGTATAGGTCAAAAACCTTAGACTCATCCTTGATTCCTCTCTGTCTCGCACTTCACATGAGCAAATTTTATTAGCTTTTCTTTTAAAATATATCCACATGCCTAGATTATTTCAATAGCTTTTAAACTATTTTTCTTGCTTCTACTTCTTTCTTTCCCCCATTTTCTGTTCTCAACAAAGTAGGCAGAGTGACCCTTTAAAAACAAGTCAGAATCACATTATTTCTCTACTCTAAATGAAATGGTTTCCCTTAGAGTAAAACCCAGAGTCTTAAAATTCCTTACAAAGCAACTTTTGGGTCTGGAACTCTGCTTCTTTTCTAGTCTTAACTCTTCCTCATTTCCTCCTTGCTTATATGGCTCCACAAACTACTTGTAATTCCTCTAATGCAACAATAACAACGTCTTGTAAAGGGAAAGCCCTTTACAAAGCACCCCATCCAGAGATTCTGGGTGGGCTGTCTCATGGTGTCCATGGACAGACTTGCTGCTGAGGTCCTTGGGCAGGCAGGTCCGGCACCTATGTCAGCAGGTGGGCAGGCCTGGTACTTGGGTCCACCAAGGAAAGCCTGATGCTTGGGTCTCCAGGGTGGGCCTGGTGCTTGAATCTGCAGTGGTGGGTCTGAGACCTGCGTCTTGTGGGTGGTCCCTGATCCTGAGTCTGTGGGGGCTGACCAGGTGTTGCCACCTTTGGGGCGAGCCTGGAAACTGGGGCTGTGGGACTGGCCTGGCGCTGGGGTGGGCCTGCTACCGGGGTCTGGGTGAAGTGAGATACTCGTTTCACTCTCCTTCTCTCACAGGAAGGGCATTTTTCTCTGAATTGGGCTATCTGAGTTTGAGGAGGGTGTGACAGGAGTAATGTGAAACTGTATTTCCTACCCTTTTCAATACATCTTTTCTTATTTCTGTGTTTCACCAAGGTGCTGTAATCCCTCACCTGAAATCTTTAGCTTTTGTGAAGGTATTTTTATTCATGAATAGTTGTTCAAACTGATATTTCTGTGAGGGGATGAGCATTGGAAACCTTATACCACCATCTTGCTGAAATAACCCTCTCCTCATGTTCTTTTAACAATGCCATGTAAACTTCTGAACAAACTTTTTACAGTCCTGAAAGGTAGTAGTTGGATGTGGTGATATTCTGGGAAAATGTTTCCTACTCTAGACTATTTTATATCTCAGCCTTTAGATGCCTATTTAAAAGCTGTTGGAGTAGACATGATCTCTTTGTTAGCTAAAAATGATTTCTTAAATCTCTTAAAAGGGTGAATGCTAACATTTAGTGCATCATGTGCATTCAAACTAGGCCATAATTTCATGGCTTGACAATACGCATTATCTGAGAGTTCCTAAAATAATGGATTAATGTGACATCAACCCATCCTTTGACTGTGACTTGTGGAAGTCCCCTTTTTCTCTCGGCTCAGCATTGACTATGTTGCCCACAAGTGATAGCCATGTTCTGACCATGAGAAGGAAGAGCACTTGAAAAAAAGGCCAACAGTCATAAACAGAGCCTCTTCTTTTTCCTTTGACTAGAGGTTTTCACAGTAATGCAAGCTTTTGCCTTCTCTACCTAATGTCATTCACTTGTACAGCCTTCACTTGAAGATCAGCCCCACTGAATTTTCAATCCCATTCTGAGTGGGTAGTAGAATATTAACAACCTTAATCTTACTGAGAGGTAAGATCAAGGATTAATCATTGTCTTGGTCCATTTGAGAAGGTACGGGCTCTAGGAACTCTAGGACCTCTAACAACTTCAAATCAGAGTTTTTGGAAAGAGGAGTCTGAATATGGGTGTGGCCAGTTTAAGCTCTTAACAGAGAAGGGATCTTACTTATTAAGGGATCTCTCTCCTGAAGAATTGCTAGATTCACTCAGCCCTTTCTTAATAGAGTACAAGTGGGGTAGGGCTTTCAAGAAATTAAGTTTTAATCCTATCTCCTGTTTAAGTTTAAGTTACACTATTCTTTCCAGGACTATGTAGACAAAAGTTTCATTTAATGACTAAAAGTATGTATCTCAATCTCTTCAGAGAGAAAATATTTTCCTCAGGTAATGGGCACATCATTTGAAACCGCTGCCATAAGTGTTCTTCCTCTTGGTACAAGGACTTCTTTGACTACCGACTTTCAGTTTTAAGACCCTTTGGAAAGGGAATATAAAGGATCGCTATGATCTAGAGGAAATCTCTGTTAGACAGGAATAGGAAAAAAATAAAGGTCTTTCACTTCTCAGAGGAGAGGGATAGATGGAAGATGAGAAGGAAAAGATCAGATGTTAATTATTTTTTTATCCACGTGACCCTCCTGCACCACCCAGGTCATCCTTGAAAGGTGGGAACAGTGTGTATAAACATAAAATGTAGAATTTGTGGAGGGAGTTGAAATTAGAAGAGCTTGTGTCCCACCAAACAGGGTTTCTGAGAGGATACTACCTAACAGAATCACCCACCTTAGCATTGTACGGGAGCTGAGCTGAGCAGGATAATGGTGTGATATGTTTATGCAGAGAGAAGGCTGTATACCAGACGTCTTGCTGAGATTTTAGATAATCTGTAATATGAGTGGAAGCCAGGATGGGCCAACTCATCAGAGTGTGCATGGATATTACCACTCATGCTAAGAAAATAGCCAAGTTTCACCAGCCACAAGTTTCAGTAGTAATACCAGAGGAATATAAAGAATTATAAAGATCAAGGAATATTTTTAAAGAGGCCAACAAAGTTCTAGAGGAAAGAGCAAAGAACAACACTCTGATTTAGAAATTTTTCTTCTCTCTGACATTAAGACACTTACAATATTCTATTCAATAGAATAGAATAGAATAGAATATTGGAGACTTGGAGAAGGGGAGATGGGAGAAACTTTGAAAGAGTCTGCAAGTATCACAAGTGATTATGTTAATCTGATCATTTAAAGTGAATATCACTGAGTTACTGGTAAACTTAAATTTTTTCACTGTCCTGGAAAATGGAGGACTTGAGAACAAGATAAGATCAGTCATAGAAAATAAGGAACCCATATTTTTAATGCAACTGAGTTTGTAATGTTAAATTATTAGATCCTATGATGCAATTAAACAGAAAGCGTGTAATACATGACATGTGACAGGTGCCTCTCCTGAAGATCCTTTCTTCATTAAATTCCACATAGTATATCTGGGTCTTACTATATGGGCTTTGAACATGGGATCTGGGGAAATAACCCTAATTCTGTGGCTCTCAACTTCATATGTAAGGCTCAGTTTTACAGGTTTTGTCAGGTGTGAAATTTACAAATTCTACTGGCTAGACATTTATCAGGACTGAAATGAGAGAGAATCTATGATCAGTGGCATGAACAACCTTGAACAGAAACTCATGCAGGGCAAAGATCATAGAACTGTGAAGGTGCTTTGTGAATGAGGGAGGAGTTCTGTATCTGGGTTAGTTTTTCTGCTCCAGCACAGGATAATCTTTTCCTACACCAACCTTCCTGCCATGCAATTGGCCAGGCTAATGATATATCAGAATATCATAAGTCCAAACCCTCTGGTAGTATGATAAAGATAGGGTGCTGTAATGGTATTGACTCTAAAAATTGACAGCAGTCAGCTGGTCACCTTCTTTCCCCATGTATTATTGTTCCTTGTTTGTGGTATTTTTAACTAAGAGTATAGCCATATGTTTCAGCATTGTGCAATCTCTACAGAATGTAAGATGAATCCGTGACACCACCCATTTAAGAAATAGAGTTCAGATTAGCAAACATTTATTGAACACCTATCTGCGTCTGATACTATATTAGGTGCAAAGAATACAAACATAAGTAAGCCATGACCCCTGCCTTTGAGGACTTCATGTAGTAACAGAATCTAAGTTTGGGGTATTCTATAGTTAGGTGAAAATAATGATGATAGTGATAATAATGATGATGATGATAATAATAACCACTATTTAGTCAGCATGTATTTTTTAGACGATATATGTTTTACATAAGAATTGCTGTCAATTCTTTTGATAATACTGCAATAAAATGCAGCTTATTTGCATTCAAATTAAATAACTTCCCTACTTCACTCAGACACATATATAAGAGGCTGAGCTAGAAATTGAACCCAAGGCTGTCTGACTTTCCATTGTAACAACTTATCTTGCAATTAAATATACCTTGGCAAATTAAAGATATAATTTGTGATAGGCTCATAAGAAGCCAAGAAAAATCTGCCAAAGAAACTATTTTGGTGTTGAAAAGAACAGTTAAAGCAGGGCTCACACGATTTTCCAAGACCAAAGGGGGACGGAGTTGGAGCTACCTTTTCTATTTACACACAGAGAGAGCACCATTCACTGACGACGCTGTATTAGTGGCTGAAGTACATTATTCCTGAGCTCATCTCCATTCGAATTTCATAGTTTCTTTCCCCTTCCTATTAGGTCTCTGAGTCCAATAGTGTCTAACTTCCCCATATTAGTCATTTTAAAATATAGTGACATCCTTTGTTTATATGTGAATAAGAATTTATATAGAACCAGTAGATATGTTTATTAAGTAAAGCAAAGTAAGTTTTGCTTTATATTGCTTATATCTTTACTTTATGCTTTAAAGTGGACTATGGAAATTCTTTTGATAGTCGATTGTATTCATTTTTGCTTCCAGTAGATGTCAGCATTGGGCTATTTCTGGACATTTAATCTGTCTTCACATTAATCTGAAAGGACCATAAATATTCAGTATGAAATATACTGAGATGTAAAATAGCAGGTGCAGCAAATTTGTGGTGAGGATACATTTAATGGGTGAAGGATTCAATATTCCATCTACCGAGCAAACAACGGTATATAAAACCCCATCTGTAGCTTCTTTATCCATGTCCATTTTAAAAAATCAATTTATTTCAAAATACCAGTATACTATTTTGTAAAGATAGTTTTATACAATTAAGTGACAAAATGGATTAGAGTCATTGACATAAATGTAAATATTTGAGTAATTTTAGGTTGCATCTGCTTAAAATCAGAAAGGGACACTAAGGGGTTTTAAAAAATCTCATTAGGATATAATTTCAACCATAAAGTTTTTGGCAAAGTGGTTTTTGAGTTACTCTTCTTGTCTTTTCAATATTAAGATCCCAGCTTCTTTGGAGCACATTAAAACCACTTCTGGTAATCTGCACCCCAATGAAGCCAAATGGATGGTTGATCACCATTAAATGAAAGATATGTATAATTCATGCCTCCACCAGATTCTAAAGTTGACACGAGTATTTTAGATTTTTGGCATATAGAACACAAATTTCCTGGGAAATTGCTGAGTTCTGTGGCTGGGCTAAGTAGATCAGGCCTTGTGTCAAACAGAAATTGATTAAGAAGAAATCAAGACATCTTTTATTTCCTAGAGGGTATAGTCTTATTTGTCCAGTCTTTGTCAATTCATTATATGTAATATTCAGTAGCAGAGGAATGAAAGATGAAAAAAAAAAACACAAAACAAAAAACAAGAGTATACCATCTTCTTGAGGAAACTGAAGACCAAAGAGATCTTATTTGAGATATAGAGCTTGTATGTAAGCATAAGTCTCATTTCAGTATTCTAGTTCATTTCACAACAACAATAATAACAACAAATACAGATATCTCAAGAACACATGCAAAATTCTATAGTAGACATCAAGAGGAATCAAAAATTGTCCTTACTCTCAAGAACTCTGAAAGATAATTGAGGAGTCAGATACATTAATAGAACATCAAAATACATTTTAACAACTTTACAGGTGGAGATATGCTCAGGGTGCAAATAAGGGCTGCTTAGCTCAGTTAGGGTGGGTCTTCATGATTTCTAGACAGTGAGCTATTTCTTGCTTGACACTCCTCCAGGAGTTATGTTACCAAACTAGGAATAGAGAGCATCATTATTTTATGGGGCAGCACATGGTATCTGAAGATAGCTTGATGAACCCACTACATTTTTGGTGTTAGGGTATTTTTTCTCCCTCATTTGAGGACTAGTCTAGTCCAATACTTCCCAAGTACTCATGAATACTTATGCCATAATCATCTCAGAGTTTAGGATTCAAGATTAGACAACCTAAAGAACAGAAAAACAAAAATAAAAATAACAGTAATTTTGAGGCACATCCAAATGAAAGAACCATTGATCTAGCCTACACTGAGCCACCCATAGGTTCATCTTGAGACCTCCAGCAAGACATCTGTCACTATAAGGAATAGTCTTTGGTTCTATAAGAGAACCAAATTAGATGGTTCATATAGAAATCAAAACCATAACTGTAACTTCATTTATGCTCTGTTCTCACTCACAGAACTCTTAGGTCACTATGTGCGATGACTACATCCAAACTGAGTGAGCAGTTTGAGGCTCTGATAATATGTGTACCTGATCATATCAACATGTTTAAATGACAGTCAAAGTATGATCTACTTCAGAATACTTCAGATAAATTTCAGTGGTCACACAATAGACCGCTGTCTGGAAATGAGAGTTTAGCAAATCTTTTCCTTGCTTTTTTAATGAATGATGGGAAAGAACACCTCTTTTATGAGCACTACATAATATTTCAAGACATCTTTTCTCATCTCTTTGGGACAGTGCAGGGAAACACATTAGGTCATAACTCAGTACTAGAGGAAAAATCTGATGATGAACCTAGCTTGTTCAAAGCCTCTTTGACATTAATCTGCCATATGCAATCACTCTGTGTGAGATTGAAGATCTTATTTCAGTTCTGTGTACCAGAACACAAAACCTTATCTTATACTTCATCCAAATCATTAGAGAGAGATTCTTCTCCAGATAACAAGTGTAGTGCTAGGGATATGGACAGATTTCAGGGAATACAATTACCTAGTTTCTCAATTCACAGACTACTTGTATCATGATCAGTGACAAAAATTATTGTGCATTCCCCTGGATTTCTGTGAGCTGGAATTATTCACACCAGTGGGAAGAAAACATGCTTTAATATTTAAGTAGCTTTTCATTTGGATTAAGTACCAAACACTCTAAATAATACCTTTGGTACATATTCTCTGTTTCTATATTCAGAGGAAGAAAGAGGGTTGAAGGCAAGGAATGGGGAGATGGTTATGATGGTGCAGTTCTTCAGGGATTGGACAAAGCAGTTAAAACTCTTCATTTGTACAATGGTTTTTAGGAATAAAAGTCAAGTATGCATCTGAATTCACTCTTCTTAAGTAGATTTATTTTTTCAGATTTCATTAATAGGTTTAAACATTTAAAGCCTAGGTTTTCTCTATCAAGATCTCCATTTACCCCTTTCTAAGATGAATTATTTCGGCAAGCTTATCACTGTTGTTTGATTACTCTTGACACTTTAACTTGTTTTATCAGTCAGTTGTCATTTGTCCACACTTCTTTTTGCCATATAAGTAAAATTTCTTTTGGGCTGGAAATGCAAGAAGTGGGATGGGATATTAGAGAATTATTATTATTTTTTTCTCATGAGTATCCTAGAAATTTAGTCTTTCTTACTTGAGGCCATGGATTTTGTCTTCGATGGTTAAACTTTGATCACTGTACAAAACACCAGCTCCCTGATAGACATTGATTATGAAGTGGATTAAAATGATTGGTTCTAGTGAACCATAATCTCATGAGGAAAATGCAGATTTAGGGTACAGTTGACTCTGCCATTCAGAGAAATAAATATCCTGGTGCCATGCCATTGTATAATCTCTAGGGCCAGTCTATTTGTGTTTGCCGGTGTACCAAACTAATCTCAGAGGATTTTTGTGTTGTGTTCTCTTGCTGGGGTGTGTGTGTGTGTGTGTGTGCGCACGTGCACGCGTGTATGTGTGTGTGTGTTATTTAAATTTTACTCATTGTAAAAATGAGAGTGATCTGTATACCTTTTAATTTAGGGTTAGCTTTCCTACTTGATTTTCCCTGCAGACTGCCTGTCAGTGCTTCAAAAACATCAACAACTGATAGATTTCTATACAGCTGCCCAGGCAGCTGTGGTAATGAAATGTGAATGTGCTTTCACAATATCTGAAGACTTCTGCTTGGGATTATAAGCAGAAAGAAAGAACAGCAATTTTAAGAGGATGTTGCATATTCTTCAAATGTTGTTCTGAAAATGATGAAACAAAATAATTTATCATTCTAGGGCTGCTTTAGCTTTATTGGTTCTAACAACAAGATATCCTCACATTAAAAATCCTTTGTCTCTCTCTCTCTCTCTCTTCCTGTCTCTCTTTAGGGCTCATTATAACAGAAGTCAGCAGATCTGGCTCTCAAAGATGGCATAGCAATAAGCACCAAAGGGTTGTTCTTAAAGAAAAGAGATGCAATCCTTCATGGATGAAACATTAGAGCAAAGAAAAAGGCCTTTTTAATGTCTTCATGCATATACTCTTATGATATACGGTGATTTAGAAATTATTTTCTGTAATTTGAATGAGACAGGTCATATCTCCACTGAATATGAATACTGAAGATTTTTTTGCATTATATTAATCCGAGGATGAAATAATTATTCTCTAAAAAAACAAAAACAAAAAAGATTTAGAGTCCACATAAAATCAATGTAGTCAGGTTGTATTTTCATTATTTTCCTGAAACACATAGAACAAATGATTTTATTTTATTTTTAAATTGAAATTAACCATTGTTGGTCATCCAAAGAGAATCAGTGATAAATAATGTTTAGAAGTAAAAACTCAACATGCTGACTCTGTTTCAAGCCTAAGGCGGCCCTGTGTGTGGCTTGCTCTCAGACCTCAGCCAGGGAACAAGCTAGAGGCCCAAATGTCACTGCTGGAAAAATACAATATATTCCAGAGTCAGTCATTTGGGGTCCTGAGGCTGCCAAGAACACGCCATATAGGTTGGCATAGAGAACATTTCAGCTCAGAGGAGGCACGAGAGAAGAGCACTCTCACCCCACCAGGAATAAAAGGAAATGGCTCTTATTAAAATATAATATACAGATTTTAAAGACTATGACTAGGGTGCCCAGTTAAATACATATTTGTTAAGAACCATAATGAGAGGCAAATAATACTACTTCACCTCAAATCACTATAACCTTTGAAGTGAACATCTGTACAACATCTTAAATCTTAAACTTCCACAGGAAAATTTGCCTTAAAATATAACTTAAGAGGAAACATGGCCAAAAGTGATTTCTCTTAAGAAATCTCTTCTTGAATCTTTTCCCTTTACAATAAAAATCCAGTCTCTCAGACATTTAACAACAATATAGGAGAGTATTCTATTTCTGTTTGCCCTAAAATGTAATGTATTTCCTGTGTATTTCTGCCTCAACCTTTCAGCCTCAAGCTTTATTCCAGGAAGGCAGCTCTGAACATAACTGGTTTTTTGAGTGAAATTTTATGGAATACTGGATTTCTCTTATCTAGGAATAACAAAAATATTTTTTTTTCATTTAATGTGGAGTTTTATTAATTTACCTTTTTGGTTTATTTAAGTATATGCATCAAATCTGAAGTTTCCCAACCCCAAATAAAGTCCTATGTATATAACTTAAAATAATTTAGTTCATGCAAGTAAATTCTACCAACAGTTATTCAAACTCAATACTTGTGGATTGACACACTTGAAATGTGAATATGGAGTCAGAATAGGTAGCAATACTTTGCTGAAAGGTCCAAGTATCTCCTCCCTAAGTGCAGAAAACATAGCCAAATAAGCTCCAGAATTTTCTCTCCTTATGGGTAAATGATATCAGATATCACATTAGAATCGGTTTCATTTTATTCAGATCAAATTTTGCACCACTATCACATGTTTGCTATTTTTCTAGGCATAGGGGTTGGGAGATGTTACTAAGATTATGTAAAACAAGAATCTTCTTCCCAAATTGCTGATGATGGTTGGGAGTGAATAGAAAACACATTTCAGGCTGCATTCACTGGAACAGAGCTCAGCTCAAGCTGCATGCATGACATGGCATGAGGTGTGTCTTTAGGGACTAGACACACTTCACACAGTGTGCACTTTGATGATTTTTGAGTCTGATGCTGAAGGCAAAGATGCTGGGTGTTGTGGTTTGGTTTCCTCCAGAAGCCGACCCTGAGATAAGAATTCAAGATCAATTAGTTTCCCGGGACAGATTCCAGGAAGCATTCGTAGGCGAGTGAGAAGAGGGACAAGGAATGAAAGGAAGCCAATAGAGCTTGAGATGTTTGTTATGCTCACTGCTATCTCCCCAATCCCTAGAGCAATGTCTGGCACATAGCATGTGATCAATAAATAACTATTGAAAGAATGAATGGTGAGTGGATTAAGGTGATTTCCTTCCTGATATCTAGCCAAGTTCCCTGATTTCTAAGTTCTAGGAGCCCCATTGAGAAGGACCTTGAAACTTGTTTATAGGAAATGAGGTTCAGAGATATTTAACAGGGTAGGAAAACAAGGAGGGAAGGCCTAAGGGAAGTTAGATGCAGGGTTGTGAAGAGAATAATTTTCATGAGTGAAAAGGGATGTGCCGCGATGAGCCAAATTTAGTAACGGCACTGAGCGAGGGAAGGGGCAGTGGTTCTGTGAGTCTGAGACAATACTTGAAGGCATTCCTGATTTTCCAAGCTGACTTAAAGGCCTCTTTTCTCTATGCTACCACCTTTTGCATATATTTTTATTTAAAAATATGTCATTATATTGTCATTATTTTTTGTAGGTCTAGCTCTCTATTCTTAGGCTCTAAGATAATCAGACTCTAGATGCTAGGCTCTAGGGAGAGAGGTAACATGAGCCTTCAACTGCTTTCTAGATAGTACATAAACACTGTCCATGAACAGGCTATGGCAATACTTTTCTTAAACAGATTCTCTTTTCTCATGCGCTATGCCTTTGCACCTGTTACTTCTGCTTGAGATGCCTTAGATCTGTTAGTCTGCCTGGCCAACTTCTATTCATCTTTAAATCTCAGCAGACATGCTGCGTCCTCTGTGAAGCCTCTGACTAGGGGACTCTCTTCCTATGTTCACACTGCATAGCACTTACTGCCTTGTATTGTAACACCATGCTTTGCGCCTTTTGGCCCTCTGGGCTGTTGATGGGAGCGCTTTCAGCATCGCCCCATCAGTCTTCACCACACCTGCAGATTCTTCCATGACTCCAAGGCTTACCTAAAAACTACTGCCTAGAAGATGCCTGTGCAATCAGTTGCCTGTGTCTTACAATAGTATAGAAAAGAGAGAGAGTCCTTCCAGAACTTGTCTTCAGTTCCTGCTCAGATACCACTGCTCCTGCTACCTTCAATCACTCCATTTTCTCTGGACATAATTTCCATGACGACTGTCTTTTTCCTCTTCTTCTGTTCCATCAGTGGGGATAGGCAGTGGATAGAATATGTCCTGCATGTATCTGGAATCCCACGAAGCTAGGATAATTAGTTTGTTCTCAGAGATACATGGTGGCTTTCACAGTGTCTAACTCCACAGCTTTAAGTTCCTGAGGACAAGCACTGGGGAGTTTATCTTTATATCCCTAGCTCCTAGGGATTTATCAGCTAAATGAGTAGATGAGACTATGAAGTTGCATGGAGATTTCCTTGCTACCCTGACCTTCTAGAATTTGAATGTGAACCACCTCATGCTGAAGGACGATAAACCTTAGTATATCAGTGTTCAGTTTCTGACCCAGCTAACATCTATAGGAAGATAGGAAACATTAATTCTATCCCTTCTCAGTGAATATTTGGATTTATGGCCAGAAAAATACTTCCGTTCCTTGAAGCATTTACTTCATCTATAAAATAAGAACTATGGCTTTCCATTGCTTAAAATTGAAGGGATTTACTGACCTTAACCAAATGGTTATCTAGAATTAGTCTTGTATTATACTTTGCATTCCTAGGATGTTATATTCTTTTTGAAAGATGATCAGCCACCGTATGTTATTAGATCCTTTTAGCAACATAATGAAGAAAGTGAAGTAGCTATTTTAAACTCAAGTAGTAGGTTAAAAAAAAAAATAGACAGGAAAGCCCTGTGACTTATTTTAATATTTTAATATTATAGCTGGTGAATGACAGAGCCACCTGATTTTTAATATATAGATAGAACATTCAGAACATTTTTTCAGCTCTCAACATGCTCCAGGCTCTGTTCTCTGTGTGATACGTGTAACTTATTACATCCTCATAACAGCCCTCAGAGATGGGGTGGTAGGCTAAAATTTTGGCCTGATTCTTAATTCCTTTCTGTCTGAGTCTTCACATCCTTACCATGGCCTCATTGTGGGAAAAACATATTTCTCCACCCCTTGACTTGGCCGCATGACCTACTTTGCCCAGTTATACGTAGGCCAGCATGCCAGCCCCAAGCACAGGCTTCAGGAGACCTTGTGTGTTTTCACTCTTCCTCCTGCACTTCCACCATCACTAGAGAAACCTGCTGGCAAGGAGAAAGGATGGTCCATGCAGAGCTGCCCTGGTGGACTTATAGATCTGCAGAAAGAAGCAGAACTGCCCCAGATGCTGCAACCGGAAACAGAGAACCACTTCTACCCCCAAGCCACACCCAGTGTGGATCAGCTGGATCCTAGTCTATTTGCAAATCTGTGAGAATGGTTTTTGTTTAAGCCACTGTGTTTAAGAGTAGTTTATTAGGCAGCATTATTGTGTCAATAGGTTACTGATATGCATAGGTAATATTTTTTGTAGTTCCTATTTTATGGATAAGGTAATTGAGGCACAGAGAGGCTAGATAATTTGCTTAAAGTTGTTCAGTTATCAGAGAGGATCTGGAATTCAAACTCAGGGAGTCTGTATCCACAGCTAAAGCTCTTGAATGCCATACCCGCCTCTCTAATATTCTAATGAAAGTAATTCTCAAAGTAAATTCAATTGTTTAGGAATTCTGTTTCAAAAAGGGAAGTAGAAAGCAGTGTGGTACAGAAGAATCTTCAAGGATTTTGAAGTTAAGTGTTCCCAGGTTCAAATCTCAACTCCACTACTTACTAGCTATGTAGTTTTGTGTAAATTATCTGATGACTCTGAATTTTAGTTTCCTCAGAAAAATGATAATAATATTGGCTGTAATATGAGTATTTATTACTTAATTAATTCCATTCATGGAGCACCTGTTACATGTTAGATAGTGTTTTAGGCACTCACAATATTGAATTAAGACTCACTCAAATAGCCACAGTGCAGAAGCGAAAACAGATCATGCAAGGCAAAATAAAGGGGATGGTAACTATGTGGCACAGATAATGAGGTCCTAACCTTGTGTACCAGTTAGGGTTCTCCATAGAAACAGAACCAATAGGATATGTTATCCTATATATTATAAGATTTATTATAAGGAATGGCTCACATGATTATGGTGGCTGAGAAGTCTAAGACTTGCAGTCAGTAAGATGGAGACCCAGGAGAGCCGGTGGTATAGTTCCAGTCTGTATTTATAAGCCCGAGAATCAAGAGAGCCAAGAGGAGAGCCAAGGAGACTGGGAGACAGAGGCTCAGGACTCAGGGCACCAATGTGGGGAAGTGGAGCTGCTCACTCTCCTCGTGGAAGCCCCCAGCTGGGGCAAGATAGCACAGACACAGGTATACACTAACCAGGAGTTTAATATAAATACAACCAGCATAGAAAAACTGAACAATACACATATACCAAAAACGGAATGCTAAGTGGTGGGGACAAAAGGCAGATTTCTGACCCTTTGGCTCAGCCAGCCCCCAAATAAAAACCGACAAAGATAAATTAAAAAAAATTTTTTTTACAAGAATGTAAAATCTACTCTGAGTCTGAGTCTGAAGGTAAGAGAACTGATGTCCCAGCTGAAAAACAGGCTGAGAGAATGCATTCTCCCTTAGTGGGCTTTTTTATTCTATTCATGCCTTCCACGAATTGGATGAGGCCTACATTGGGGAGGACAATCTGCTTTACTCAGTCTATCTATTAAAATGTTAATCTCATATAGAAATACCCTCACAGACACACTCAGAATAATGTTTAACCAAATATCTGGGAACCCCATAGCCCAATTAAGTTAACACGAGTCAGGAAGTGATCAAAGAAGTCTTTCCAGAGATGGTGATGCTTATCCTGAATCTTATATAAGAGAGTGTGTATACGGCATTGACCTAACATATATTAGATGCTCATTAAATGCCAGTTGTCTTTCTATCCCCTTCAAAGGTCATAAGAACAAATATTACTTTCTTGGTACAGCAAGAACTTGTCAGGCTATAAAGCATGGGAGTTCTTTTATTTTTTTTTCTTATGTGCTGAACTAAAGTAATGCTGACTCTCTTGCTGATGATGAGGGTCAATGGCATGGTTCATTCATAATTGCACGACATAATTCCACCTCCAAACAGAATGCTTTTTGATGGTGTTTCAAAATCTCCAACTGCTTTTTACTTAT
>NW_011888896.1:3215406-3284590 GCF_000151845.1 Pteropus vampyrus | reverse complement strand
CCTCACAGACACACTCAGAATAATGTTTAACCAAATATCTGGGAACCCCATAGCCCAATTAAGTTAACACGAGTCAGGAAGTGATCAAAGAAGTCCTTCCAGAGATGGTGGTGCTTATCCTGAATCTTATATAAGAGAGTGTGTATACAGCATTGGCCTAACATATATTAGATGCTCATTAAATGCCAGTTGTCTTTCTATCCCCTTCAAAGGTCATAAGAACAAATATTACTTTCTTGGCACAGCAAGAACTTATCAGGCTATAAAGCATGGGAGTTCTTTTTTTTTTTTTTTCTTATGTGCTGAACTAAAGTAATGCTGACTCTCTTGCTGATGATGAGGGTCACTGGCATGGTTCATTCATAATTGCACGACATAATTCCACCTCCAAACAGAATGCTTTTTGATGGTGTTTCAAAATCTCCAACTGCTTTTTACTTATGAGGTGAATTTACAGTGAGTTATGTTACCAAGTAATTTAACTTGACAAGACACACCATACTAAACATTCACAGACACAGTTTTGTTTCTCCCTCGAGAAGAAGCTGTTACACTAGAACAGTAATCGCTGTAACATGATCAGCATGGGGGAGATTGATCACACCTAGGAAAGTGACCTCTTGGAGTTTCTTTGCAAAAGGCACACCTTTCCTGTTGATTGATTACACATCAGGGTGACCACTCCTGGATGAGAAAACCCAGTGTGGTCCTTACCTTCTGCTGGCACATGCACTTTTTTTGTTAGGGTTCATGTAAGATTGATGTGCAGCAGCTGTAGTGTAAGGTCCCAAATATTCATGCCATGAAAATCCGACTAGTTTTGAAAAGAGAGAAAGAAAAGGATTCATTATCCATGAATATAAATACAATAAGCCCAATTCAAAATGGTGATTAAATTTGAATAAACCCACTGAGGATGGTCCTTTTCTTCAGAATTGCTGAGGAGACTGAGATGTACTCAGAGAAGAAAAGGCCACCACCCTCAGCATTTTGTCCCCAGCATGCCTCAAGTTAGTGGTGTGTTGGTGGTTTTCATTTCTCAATTTTATTCCAGATCACTACTCTTTCACTTTCATGTAAAATCTCTTCATTAAGGCTCACTTCATCCTCCACCTCAAATTGTCACTGTTATCACTTGACTAGCAGGTTACTTCCTCCCATTTCTTAAAGAAACTAGCACTGGCCTTTTAGTCTTTTTTTTCATCCCAGTTCTCTCCACCTTCCTGAGTACTTCAAGGATAGCACATTCATCCCAGTCTGTGCTTTCAACTTCTTAACTTCAGGGATCTTTACCTTTATTTACTAACTCCCTAGAGCATGTCAGCACCTGCTGTCATCATGTCATCATGTGAAACTGCCTCGATTTTGAAATATTAATTTAATCTCTGACCACATCTTTCCATCTTTTCTTTTCCTATCTTTGCCTCTTCCTCTGTTATTGTTACTGGATTTGTACCTCAAGTTCTTAGGTTTTCTAATCCCTTGATCCTTTTACTTTTCCTCTGTCAATTTGCTCTCATTGTCATTTCCTTACCCAGCCTAAACCCTACATCTATTACTTCAAATGATTTTTTCTACTGTTATACTCATCTCTTGTCCTATTTTTTTTTTTTTTTTTTTATGTCTCAGCCATCTGGAAAAATTCTAAACTTTAGATCAATCTGACTTTTTTTTTCATGCCTCTTTTCTTTATCTTTCTTAAAAAAATACTAATCACACTACTCTGAAAATTAATGCTATTTAATTGCTATTAATTCCAATTAATTTCATTGTCTTCAATCTCAAATGGATCAATACCACCTAAAATTCCTTCTATGGATCCCTGACCACTTTTTTGCCCATTTTGAACCATTAGCCTTTTAAAATTTCTCCACTCTCTTCGAATATTCATACTTCCTGTCTCTCTTTCTCTCAGCAGATGACTTTGCCCTGACCTCACAAAGAAAAGAGAACTCAGACTGAAACGACTTTAAAGTTCTGCCACTTCATCTACAAACTTATTGCATTCACAAGTTCTTCTGTGTTTTTACATCTCATAGTAAAAATGGAACTGCAAATTTCGTTTTAAAGTTAGTCCTCCCTGATTCCATACTCTTTCTCTCCCATCATTGTTTGCTTATCCAATTTCTTATGCTAGAAAGTTGATTCTCACCTTTGATTCTTTATTCTTCCTCATTTTCCTTATTAGACAATCACTAAGACTTATCAAAACTACCTCCTAAATATTTCTCAAATTCATCTCTTTTTCTTCATCCTTCTGCAAATGGGTTGACACAGTAGTCTTTTTATAATGAGCCATTTGGCTATCAGTTTTATTTTAATCTAATCTGTTCTTTGTATTTCAGCCAGAGTGTTTGTTTCAAATACCAACATGATCCTATGATTCTTCAGCTTAAGATCTTTCCATGTTCCACATTGCCTTCATAATAAAATTCGAAGTCTGTAAGGCAGCTTGCAAGTCTTTCATTACCCTGTAAACTTACCTCTTCTGTTTTATTTCTCACCAATGCCTCTCACCTCACCTTAAAAACTAAACTGTAAATCAATTGGATTTCCACAGATTTGACTCACCATAGCTTTTACCTTTTTCTAAGTCTGTTTTATATTCCACTTTGTTTCAATTTAGTACTTCCTCAATGAACTTTTAACTTGACCCTCCCTCAAGACTGAGTTAGATATTTCTCTTATGTTTTTCTATTGCACCTTGTATTTTTACCATTTCAGTTCTTATTATACTGTATTGCAGTCATTTGTTTTTCAGTGTTCTCCCACACTGGACAATGAGTTCCTAAAGGGCAGGAGTTGTCTTTTCCATTGGGCTATCCCCAATGGCACTAAGTAGAGGCTCAATAAATGTTTGGACTTGGCACTAAGTAGAGGTTCAATAAATGTTTGTTAACAGAAGGAATTCCAGTAGTATAGTGACACATGCTATGGTATTTCTCCTTACTGACTGTAAGAGGCATAGATCTGTAGAAACACTAATAGCCACGTAGTTGATTTGCAAAAATAAAAAGGAAATGTGGGCAGCTCATTTACCAAAGTATGAAAAAAATCAAGAAATATAATCGTAGTGAATTTTGAACTCATCTTCATTGGAATATTTTTATTTTGGAGAGTTTCAAGGGCTCTTGATACTCCACGACATTCCTCTTCATACTTCTGTCTTTATTATAAATGAGATTATCCTTTACAGAGCTCCCCCTTTTTTGGGGGGTAGGTAGGAAGTGGATTTTGTAGGTAGGAAGTCTCGATTTTGGAGCCATTTCATGGCAGAAAAATCTTCATACATCATACTGAAATGTAGTATTTTGTTTTTGTGCCAGGTGGTTAGGCTTCATTCATTACTGGCATTTTATTGGAAATGTATTACCACAAATCAACTTCCAGGAAGACATTTGAAATGGATTGTCATATGGAAAGGAATTTTTGAATACCCAGCTTAAAACTTAAAACTCTTAGATG
Source organism: Pteropus vampyrus (assembly GCF_000151845.1). Taxonomy (NCBI): domain Eukaryota; kingdom Metazoa; phylum Chordata; class Mammalia; order Chiroptera; family Pteropodidae; genus Pteropus; species Pteropus vampyrus. The sequence continues at coordinate 3,281,125 of NW_011888896.1, read as the reverse complement.
AAATATCAAGAGTGTAGTCGGTCTAATGAGACCAGTTTAAATTCTGTGTTGCAAATAGTGTTGCTAAAGACATCTTTTAGGTCTCTCATAATTCTGAGTTGCACCCATTTACTGCTGATTTTAGTCATGCATGTATCAGGGAGGGTATTTGACAACTGAGTAGTAATGAGGTTTGGTGTACATTTTATTTAACCTTCCATAAGGTAGACCAATTAAAATGTTACATCTGAAAAAGCACATATTCTGATTTCTGCCTAGGGATGTAATACATTAACTTATATTTGGAGATGCTTTTGCTTTATACCCTTCAATTAATGACATCTCCCAATTTACTCTCTTGGGCTGATTAGCTCTCCTCATCAAGGCCCAGTGATAATAAACCCAGCCTATGGATTTGATCCCATAAAAAATAGTATTCACTGAAAAGAACAGAAAAGACATGGCTTGACCATGTCCACACTTCGGCTAGCCCTTTTTCAATTGTGGTCAAAGAAAGCAAAAGTGAGATTGGATGGCTTTTTTCAAGAACATAAGTTTTCTTCTGAAAAAACAAATCAAAGCAGCCTAGTCAAGAGTGAAATATTATTGTTACTGGAACCCTTTCTTGGTAACTATGGTTTTCTTAGAATCCCAGGGTAAGGTAAAGAAAAAGGAACCAGACAGCTCATAGAATCCTAGGGAACTTGACTGTCTTTATGATGACACCAGAATTATAAAAACAAATGATATAACAGATTGAGCCCAATAATAAGGTGAAAAAAATTTTCAATTACATATTTCAATGATTTATTTAAACAGAAAAAAAGTAAAATTAAATAATGATAACTAAATATAAAAGTAGAGACAGAACAATTGTGGGAGTATTTAGGGACACAGAAACAGAGTGCTGAACACAATATGTCTTCTCATTAGCACAGATTCTTATTATTGGGATTCAACTTTGCAATGCATGAAATCATGTGAACCTAAGAACTATAAATTACATGGTCTAATTATTTGGCAGGTTTTGGATCTGTCCTTTAATTTTGACTCTGAATTAGTCTATTTGGGCTGCCATAAAAAAATACCACAGACAACATGGCTTACACATAATTTTATTTTCTCATTGTTCTAAAAGCTAGAAAATTCAAGATCAAAGTTCTAGCAGTCTTTGGTTTCCAGTGAGGTCTTGTTTTCTAGCTTGCAGACTGCTGCTTTTGTGTTCACATGGCCTTTTCTTTGAGAGTGCTTAGAGAAAGAGAGATTTCCCTCTTTTCCTCTTCCTATAAGGCTACCAGTCCTATAGAATTGGGGCCCACCCTATGATCTCATTTAACCTTTATTATTTCCCAAAGACACTATCTCCAAATACAGTCACATTGAAGCTTAGGGCCTCAACATATGGATTTGGGGCAGGGGGACAAAATTCAGTCCCCTTTAAAAAAGACTAAGAGGGATTATTAGAATTTAAGAACAAATATACAGCCCATATGCAGCAACAGAGCTATGAATGAGGAGGGTGGAGCATATATAAATCTACTGATTTTGATACTGAGCAGGTGAAATTAGAACCCTCAATGCAACTAAACCAGATTTTTTAAAAAAGAAATATATAACTGCTGAAATTAAAGGGGATAAATTGTGTGATGAAAATGGAGACGTACCGTCTGTTTCTCCTTCAAGGAAAGATTTGTTGTCAAGCTACCGGGAGTGTGTTTGCAGACAGATTTCAAAAGTCAGCCCCTACAGCTTAGAGAGCCCTTTGCCCAAGGTCACAACTTTCTCAGTGCAGCCAATATCCAAAGACTGATCAAAGTAGGGGTATTAAGAGATCGCTATTCTAACACTGCAAGTGACAGTGCTTATACGTCATTTTAGCTCCACAGTTCCCCATGAGGTTGGCTGAAGCTATCTACGGGTCAACAGCCCTGCTTCCTTTTTCTCTGCTCCATGGATGTTAATCCCATGGCACATCCTAATAAATATCCTGCACACTATACCCTATCTCAGAATCTGCTTCCAGAAGAACCTAACCCGAAACGGATTGTAATCCAGTTTCATTTGATTCATCATTTTAAAATCATTACAAATCATGATCAAAAGCAAAAGAATAAGATATTTTTATGTATAATAAAAACTAACTTTACAACCTGGTTCATTTGACCCATCACTGTATCTAAGCATTTCTATTGCTTGTTTGTTTTTAATGCACAAATGTGTATACACAATTTTTATGAAATTAGATCATTATATATATGTATATTCATTTGTGTATATGTGTTTTGACTAAATCGTGTTCTTTTATCATTGTCAGTACATAATTTCACAATACATAGACAGTTTCAATTTTCCCCCCAAATTTTTAAATTTGAAATATTTTAACCCTTCAGAAAGTTGTGAATACTCTATCCAAATTAATCAATCATAGCTTGCTCTATTTTCTCTCTTCCTCTGTGTGTATATAAATATATATATTTTTTAATTTGGTTATTTGAGAACGAGTTGTAAGTCTCAAGATAGTTTACTTTTAAATACTTCAGTATATATTTCCTAGTACAAGAAATTTCACTAAAAACAAAGCACAAATAGTTATCATACTTCAAACGTTTAATATTGTTACAGTATTTCTAATACAAAATCCATCTTCGAATTTTGACAATTATATCAAATGTTCTTTTTATTGATTCAGAATCCAACTGGAAATGATATACTGAGTTTAGTTGCGTGTCTCTTTAGTATTCTTTAATTTTTTTCTTCTGCCTTTTTTTTTTTATCTTTTATAGCATTACTATTTTTGAAGAGTCCAGGCCAGTTGGTCTGTAGAATGATCTTCAATTTAGATGTGCCTGAGTGTTTCTTGACAATTAGTTAATATTATATAGATTATGTAGCCTTCAAGACATATTACATGAGAAGTTATATTATGTCCACCAGATTTCTCCATTGTAAAGGTCCATTATGAAGAAAATTTTAATAAGGATTTGCATAGACTAACTCTCCTTTCCCATCTAAACAATTTCTTTAATTTTTACACTATAGCTTATTTCCCAAAACCATATTAATCCATATCCCATGACAAATGATGAGAACAATATCGAAAGTTCTGGGGAAAGTGAACGTGTAAATGTGACATTCATTCTCAGCTCAAAAATGTTTGTCCTTAGAAGTACTACCCAGTAATCTTATCTTCTTATTGTGGCCTTTTGTCATTTTATGACACACAGTGTCTACCCAAAAATACTTGGGCAATTTCCCTCATGCATACAAGCATCCCTAACTTCTTGTCACCTAAGATACTGCTTGTATCTGCATGTGTCCTCCCAAAGTCCCATAAAGCTAAAGAAGATTAGAAAAACATCAACATAAATCTTATATACTAAATGGGGGTAGAGTAAAGGTAAACCTTAAAAGATAAGACATAATGTAATGCAGACGATCACCAGATAGTCCTCTCCAAAGTTAGAAAAAGGAAGGAATTTGGAGATCATATCGATAAAGAAAAAGAAAATAAAAAGAGGGAGTCACAAATGTAAGCAAATAGACTGCAAGATTCTGTGAATAGCTCATACCAATTCCAACGGAAAATTTCTCTTTAAACATTTGAATCAGACAGTTTGGGTTTAAAATTCTGACTCCTCCCCATTATTACTATTTTATCCTGGACAAGTTAATTTAATTTCTTAAGCCTTATTTTCCTCAACTGTAAAATGGGGATAATAATACCTATTTTGCATAACTTTTATAAGGATTAGAAATATTGAATGCTCAATTCCTAACTTTCGGTAGTCATTAAACAAAGGATATCTACTGTTATAATTATTACTAATGAATCTTTTTTTGGGAAGGTGATGTTGTAAACAACAAATATTTATTTTTCACAGTTCCGGAGCCTGGAAAGTCCACGATCAAGATGCAGGCAGTTTTGGTGTCTAATGAAGGCCTGCTTCCTGGTTCATAGATGGCCATCTGTCTTCTCACTGTGTCCTCATAAGGCAGAAGGGGTGAAGGAGCTCTCTGAGGTCATTTTTATAAGGGTACCAATTCCAGTCATCTCCTGATAGCTCCACCTCCTTAATAGGGAAAAACAAAAACAATGAACCTGGCATGGTTAGATTTTCATTATAGGACTCAGACACAACTGGATGTGTCAGTTCGCACTTCTTATCACAAGAGTGAGGTAGAGCATTACCTCCCATGTTGCTGTCCATGGCACATCAAGCTTTCTGTACCTTCCAACTCTGAATGTGCTCTGTGGGTCAGTAGCATCAGCCTCACCTGAGAGCTTCTTTGGGAAGAGGATATATCTAGGTATAGCAACATTCAGAAGCTGAGAAGTCCAAGATCAAGATGCCAGTAGAGTTGGTATCTGGTAAGGGCCTGCTTCCAAGTTTGCAGATGGCTGGCTTCTCACTCTGTCTTCACATGGTAGAAGAGTCACTAATGAGACTTTTTATGGTGCTTTTCAGTATATAGACAAAATTCACATCGGATATTCTCTCATTCGATTCTTGCAAAAAATAAAAATCATTTTACAGATAAGAAGCTGAAGGTCAGTAAGATTAGCAACCTGCCAAGTCATAAGTTTATAAAACATTAAAGCTGGAACTTTGCAAACCCAAGTCTTTGATTTTAACTAGTATTCTTGCCACTAAACAATGTTAAACTAAGAGTGAAGCAAGTGTCATTTTCCTACACAAAGAAGACATTTATTTTTAATATCTCTAAAGTAGATGAATAGTCACATAATTTATGCAATGCTAATATTAATGAAAAAAAATGTGAACTCCAAATCAAAGAAAGCAAACCATTAAAAAAAATTGCAAGAAATAATGTTTCTTAGAAACAAAACAATTATCTGAACATTTTGTCATAGAAGATTCATCTCCAAATATGTGTCTGAAGGAAAAAACCATTGTTCCTTTGTCCTTTTGAAGAGCTACAACCAGATTGGTTTTAGGAACATGATCATTAGATGTTCTAACACTGTTTGGCAGGAATTCATGCTTGTTATAGAATAAATTATTCTTTCTAGTTGCTTTGTGGACACTTGTTTATATTCAGTTGAGTTAATTAATTATGCAAATGATCAATTATATAATCATTTTAATATGTAAACTATGTGCTGGCTTCTGCCTATATAAATGGCTTGCATCTATGTGATCTTTTAATCTATTGGAAGATAGGTAAATAAATACATATGTAAATAAATTAAATAAATGTTTATTGAGCTCCTACTATATGCTTGGTACTGTGCTAGGCCCTTGAGATGAATAGCAACAATAAAAGACACAGTTATTGCCCTCAAAGTAATTACACTTCATTGGATTGTAAACAATGAAATATATCATGTAATACACACACAAAAGGAGTTCAGTGAAAATTAGTTTGTGATATAGGACACTACAATAACAAAAACACATCATTTCAGGATTCCAGAGACTAAATTAGGGCTCTCCTTTTTCTGCAAAGATCTGAGAATTATGCACCTTCGGAATAGCTTTTTGGCTCTCTGGGTCAAGCACTGGACTCAGCCATGGCCTTTGGGGGTTTTCCCTGCTTGAAGTCATGTCTTTATGGAGGTGGGGCTGATTTCCTGTAGAGTCAGCAGAAATGACTTTCACTCTAACCCCACACCCTTACTCTTTGTTCAGAGACTCGCTCATTGATATGGCTTTTGAAGTTCTGCAAATTACATGGCATGGACACAATGGAATAGACTGATGTTGTTGCTGTTGTTGTTGCTGTTGTTGTTGTTGTTGTTGTTCCTATTGGGTTGCTTTTCTCATAGAATAAAGATGGAATAGGAGGTGAAGATGCACATAGCAAGTCAGTCTAGTGTTCAGAGGCTGTCAAAATGCATTCTGATATCTGGAAAAAGGCGATCCCTTCAGTATGACTTTTTTCTCTGACCAGCAGATTCATAGGAGTCCTATATCACAACTCTTTACGGTTTATAAAGCATTTTCATGCATCACTTCATCATACAACAACCCTTCAAAATAACATGGGCAGCCTTTTATCCTTCACTGACAAATGGGAAGCTGAGAGGCAGCAAGTTTGTTCAACATCACATATAGATAAAGGTCAAGCTGAAAGTTAAACCCAGTTATTCAAGCTCCAAAATCTTTGCTCTTTTCACCCCAGCACAGCAACTTCATGTTGTGCCATTTCAAATATTACGTTGCCTTTTTCTCTTTTTCTTCTACTCTCTTCCCATTTTTATACCTTCTCTTTCTGCCCCTTCTTCTTTCTCACTCCATTTTCCATATTACATTCTTTGCCTTCCCTTTCCTTTCCTTTTTTGCTCTCCTATTAGTACTCTTGCCCTCTTTTTTAATTCTGCTTGAAATTTATAACTAGACTGATATTGGCTAGCTGAGGGAAGACCTCCCTGGTCAAATTGTTCCTGCTTTAGTGGTTTCAATTAGCAGGGCTATCAATTTCAATGAAATATACAGGGAGGATTATATTTATTGTGAAATCGTAAACCAAGATGTGTAGAATATCTGGGTGGGAATGGAACTTCAGTCATTTCTTCTTCTTCCACTGCACAGTTGATCTCACTTAGTCCTAATATGCAAGCCTATGAGGGGCAGGGACCTGGCAGCTAAAGCAGCAAGGAATACTTCCCACGAGCAAGAGAGAAGTAATATGGGTTTTTGTAAACTGGCAGATTTTTCAAACAGTGCCAATGTTGTCTTCTGTCTGCTCCTGCCCATTTCTGGGGAAGTCGGATCAAAATAAGATCAACAAGGAACATCTGTATATGAAATATAATGAAAATTACTTGTGTCACATATGTGACACAGATGATATGAGAATGACTTTATTGCTGGTACTTGGTAATTAGTCTTAGAAGAATAACTAGAAAATGAGAGATTGAACAGAAAAGTCATCCTAAGCACAGTACTTCCATTCTTTTCTAAACATAAAATCATGAACTTTCCATTTTTTTTGCTTATTTTGTTTCTGCCTCTTTAAAATAAAGCACTCGTTGAGATTTGTATTCAAAACTATTTTTGGAAATAACTGGAGCGTGCAATCACTTGAGTAACATACTGAACATTTAGTTCTCATCTCTCCAGAGCTTTAGAATTGTCCCTTTTGGAGTTTGCAACTCATCTACCCATCTGTGCATTTGGTCCCCAAAGACCAATGCAAAGCCAAAAAAGATGAAAGTCCTTGTGAGTCTTTAGGCTTTTGCGCATTAAAACCACTGGATCTGGAGTCAGGAAAATTCTGGATTTTCGGTCCAAAATATTTAGTACTCTGACCTTGCTGTGGCGGTGGGGTGGGATACTTGATTTCTCTGCAATTTCTTTATTCTCAAAGAGAAGAGACTGAACTACAACAAAATCCTATTATTTTAAGATATTATAGAATAAACTGTGTGTCCAAAGCCCTGAAATGTTGAAGGAAATGTGGTAGGCCACTCGGGTAGGTGGAAATCACTTTCTGGTTTATCTTTGATTGACTTTTTCAATAACATTATAATAGAACAGATGTTTTTGATGTTTAACGAATGATTGATATAAATTGCTATAATAATATTGCCTTACTGTTTTCATCCTGGTTCATTAACTGTTGTTAAAGATACCATGAGACTTGTATTTTGTATGTGCTGTGATGTAATCATCCAGAAACTGTGTGTATTCTTTCCCTGACCAAAGGACCCCCAAGCCTATCATTTGAATCAATGCAGGTGTGAAATTCATTTCCAGATCATCTTTTTAGGTGATCACAAGGTCATTGGCTCTCGTCAAGAACATGTATGTGGAAAACGAGATACTGGAATAGAGCAAGCCAATTCCCACTGCTCCCTGAAGTTTAAATAGTCCCCCTGTGGTTTTAAGTTCAGTTCCGTTCTGCTTTTAACTTAAAACCATTCTCTACCAGGCAACTGATTTTTGCTAGTCTCTTGGGTGATTTTCTAAGACAGATTTCACTGTATTCTACCCTTGTGTGTGCACTTAGCTCCCATTAGCAGTGATGGGTGTTATGCATGTATAGCTCCCATTAACAATAATGGAAATTATGCATGTGCATCCAGAGGAAAGTATGCTCCCCAACTGTTGGAATTTTTTTCAGGAGGAAAAGTACTCCTTATGCAGCATTTGGCTTTTGTTTTAGGCTCTCTATTGTGGTGACGATTTGTGCTGCAGAGAATGAACACTGTGCAAAAGACTGCCAACCTCCCCATGTGGAATCTGTATATAGAATTTTTAAAAATCTTGGCTTATAATTTTTTTGTGTGACAGTCAGGCAAAACTTATTAAATAAGTAAAACATATCCAGATCATTTCATAAAGGGTTTGGAAGGGGGCTAAAAAGTTTCCATAAAGCCAGGAATTCTGGCAGGTAATGTTAGCTATTTCAGGATGACACACATAGAGTAGATTTGAACCAATGTAGTTAAATAATTCTTCAAAAATAACTAAATACCGTAGTCTCATTCATTTATGTTTTCTTTTGTTTCCCTTGCCTGAAGAGATATACTGAAAAGAAATTACTAGTAGCAATATCAGAGAGTTTATTGCTTGTGTTTTCTTCTAGAAATTTTATGGTTTTGGGTCTAGCATTTAAGTCTTTAATCCATTTTTAGTCAGTTCTTGTATATGGTGAGAGAAGATGGTGCAGTTTCATTTTTTTGCATGTATCTATTCAATTTTCCCAAAACCATTTATTGAAGAGACGGTCTTTATCCCATTGTACATTCTTGCCTCCTTTATATTAAATGAATGTATAGATGTGAATTTATTTCTGGGCTTTCTATTCTGTTCCATTGAGCAATGTACCTGTTTTATGCCAGTACCATGCTGTTTTGATTACTATAGCCTTGTAGTGTATGTAGTTTGATATCAAGTAGTGTGATGTCTCTGACTTTGTTCTTTCTCAAGATTGCCATGGCTATTCAGGATCTTTTATGGTTCCATATAAATTTTAGGAAACCATCAACAAAACAAAAAGCCTACTGAATTGGAGGAGATATTCGCTTATGATACATTTAACATGGAGTTAATATCAAAAAATATATAAAGAACTCATACAACTCTACAACAAAAAACAAACAATCCAATTAAAAAATGTACAGAAGACCTGAATAGATATTTCCCCAAAGAGGAAATACAAATGGCCAATAGGCATATGAAAAGATGTTCAAGGTTACTAATCATCAGAGAAATGCAAATTAAAACCACAATGAGATATCACCTTATACCCGTCAATATGGCTATTATCAATAAATCAAAAAACAACAAGTTTTGGTGAAGACGTGGAGAAATGGGAGCTCTTATACACTGTTGGTGGGATTGCAAATTGTCACAGCCACTATGGAAAACAGTCCAGAAGTTTTTCAAAAATTAAAAATGGATCTACCTTTTGACCCAGCAATTGCACTTCTGGATATTTATCCAAAGAAAAACAAAACACTAATTTATAAAGATCTATGCACTCCTATGTTCACTGCAGTACTATTCACAATAGCCAAGATATGGAAGCAGCCTAACTGCCCATCAAGAGACAATTAGATAAAGAAGTTTTGGTTCAGATATACTACTCAACCATAAAAAAAAGTGAATCCTACCATTTGCAACGACATGGATAGACCTAGAGGTTATTATGCTGAGCAAAATAAGTCAAACAGAGAATGACAAATACCATATAATTTCACTTATATGTGGAATCTAAGGAACAAAAAGAACAAAATAAACAAAAACAGGCTCACAAATACAGAGGACAATCTTGCGACAGCCAGAGGGGAGGGAGTTTGGGGGACTGGGAGGAGAGGGTAAAGGGCTAAAGAAATACAAATTAATAGTTGAGAGATGATCTTGGGGATGAGGAAGCACAGCATAGGGAATGTAGTCAGCAGTAAGTAATATAATGGCTATGTGTAGAGGGGTGATAGGGTAATTGGGGGGATCATTTCATAGACTATATAAATGTCTAACCAATGTACTATATACTTGGAACTAATAATAAAATAAAATAAAATGCTAAAAAAAATCTTAAAAAATAAATAACTGAGTGCTAACTTATGTAGACCATAATGAAATTCCTCCAAAAGAGACAATTTCTAGCATAATATAGTGTTGAAAAATGGTAAGCCAAAGGTGATATTATAAGTGATTGTGAATCATCGGCATATTAATTTTAGAACAAATCATGCAAAAAAGGATATTTAACTTTAATATAATATCAAGAATATGATTCATCTTCATTATTATGATTGGCAGAATACACTTAACTTAAAATGTTTTTGGTCTGTCAAAGTGATGTTCTAAGTTTTTTTCTTTCCTGAAAGTGCTTTTTGCTGAACCTTCAATATTATTGTTCATCTATAACAGAAACTGCTCTGTGTCTAGTCTTAGATACCCCCTGGCACTGTTTGGAGATGTATAAAGTCAGACACCGTGCAAGGCTTGAGTTTTGGTAAGAAGAGCGAGGCAAAGAAAAAGCCCTGGAGTGTTTAAGAGCACAAACTTTCGGGAGAGATCTGCCTGAGTCCAAACAATGACTCTGTCACTTGGGAATTTATTTTACTTCTCTGAACCCAATTTACCCCACTCGTAAGATGAGGATCATAATTCTCATCTTGTAGTTTTTGTGAGGATTAAATGAGGTCTAAAACTTCACTAGTTGGAATAATATTAAACTATTTTGGGAGATAAACATTTGACAATACTAGAAATCAAAACATTTCTCTAGCTAGATCATGTTGACTAGCTTCTAATTATCTCTTAACTTATTGTATATTTTAAACACAAACTTTATTTTTTCATTATTTAATTAAAAGCATGCTTGTCGTAGCCTGTGCTTCTATTTTTAGGGAAAGGATAAACATAACAATACTCTCAAGAAAGGAATCCAAAACCTACAAATTGACACCTTATTTGTTATTCATGCTAACCAAAGTTAAAAATTATAAACTTTAAATTTTTAAAGAATATACAACTACACAGGAAACTAAATTTCTTTTTGAGGTTGATGAGGGCTTATATTTTCTTTCCCTTGTGGACTCATCGCTGTGTTATTGAATATACAAGACATTTGTAAACAAAGAAATGCTTTGTAATGCTTATAAATACATTCTGACTATTATTGTCTTAAAGATATTGAAATACTACGTAAAAATCTAGATCTTACTATTCAGTTTGTGAATTAACTAGCTGATCACATAGCATGTTACATTGGAAGAACGTGTGTGTGTGTGACCACAGGCATGATACTTCATCTCCATAAATATCAGTTTCTTCATCTGCAAAATGAAACTAGCTGTGTTTACATCATCAAATTGTATTGAGGAGTAAATAACATAACATACAACATGCAATAAATCAATGTGATGCTTAATAAGTGTTGTTTCTCTGAGCAAGTTCTTGAGAATGTGGAGAGAGCAGCCTTAAGAAGGTACCACAGTTGTAGGCTACGGGCAGCCAGCACCACATGAGGTACTTTGACTCCTGAGGAAATATTGAGATGGGAAGAGTAAGTACTCATGTAAATGAGGAAGGCTCTAGAAGGTGATGCAAGATATATATTTTGCTGAATTCTCAGATTTGCCCACGGCCAGCATAGCCAACTGTAATAACACATGCCTAGCTTCTTTTCATGGTAGTTGGTTCTGATGCTAAAAGGGCAAAACTTATCTCCAAGACATACCAAGGCACAGATCCCCTCTGCCTTTGTCTTAGGATGCATAGTGAATTCCAATCTTATTAGGGCCCGGGACTACTTTGTACAATTCCTAATTTTGGAAGAATGCATTTTTTTTGCCTACCAGACAAATGTCATTTATTAAGTAACAATTGAGGTCCCCATGCTTATGACATGTATATCTGTCAATTAGGATTTATGATTAGATCTAGATAGTCCATGCTTCCACAGAGTTGATATAATCTGCCTTATAAATTAAAAAATAGCTTCCATAGTTTTTCCTTAGTAAATATTCAGCTTACACTTTTATTACTTATTTATTGGAAACACTGCTATAGTTTGTAGACCCTTAAGAATCTATGAACTTGGGCTTGTTACTTTTTCTTACAGGTCATTGTATATAATATCTATGCATGTCAATTTGCTCAGGTTGGGACAGAGTCACTGGGTGACTAGCAATTGCTACCCCAACATGTTCTATACTCTTACCTTACTTTATATTTTCTTTTTTACTCTATTTTTCCACCTGCACCAACATATTGTTTTTGTTTATTGTCTATCTCCATGGGGGCTGTGACTTTGTTTATTGTTCTTACTGCTATATCTCCATGATCCAGGTCATTGCCTGGTATGCAGTAGATACTCAGTACCTATTTGTTGAATGAAGTGGTTGATAAACAGTTGCCTCCGTTTAATAGACACATTCTCCTATAGAGGTAAACGGAGAAGCGGAGAGGATGTTTCTGTGGAGTTCTAGCTGCAAGACAGGCAGTGTGTTACTGGAAACTGACTCAGTCTCTTGGGCAGAAGATGCAGGTGTGAGCTCTACCTTTTTTATGAGCTCTTCGGACATGTCAGTTGATCTTTCTGAGCCTTGAGTTTTGAATCTGTGTAAGGGGGATAATAATGCTACTCTCACAGGGTTGCCGTAAAGATCAAGTATATATATCCTTTTGCTTTCTGGACTGCAAATCTTTGTTGTTATTAGCATGGCATCACTGGAAAAAGTGAGACATTTGAGACACAGTCCAAATAGTGCTCTGCCTCTAAAAGCTAGATGAGCTTGGGTCAAATCTCTTAACTTTTCTAGGTCTCAATTTCTTCTCCTAGAAAGGGAATTGTTATTAATGATCCTGAACATCCCATCCATCTATGAAAGTCCCTGTCACTAAGGACTATTCTTTTCTTTTCATGTTCCTTCCTGAGGTTAGGGATTATGTAGGTGTTCCTCTGATTTCTATGAAAATACTGTAAAAGAGATTTAATGTCAGATGTTTGCTTCATTTTCATTATCACTAGTAGACATTGTCCTACTTAGAGTGACAAATTCACTGTCTAACAGTGCTCAAGTTTCCAGTATCTTTTACTGTGACAGTCCACAGTGGCTACAAGGATCACTATTTCCCACATAATTATTACTGTTGACATGAAACTCAGCACATTTGACAGAGGCGGCTTGCTGTGATAGCAGGAAGGGTGCCAAGTTATACTGGAGTCCAGTTTTCACATTCACATTATTCTGTCTTTGAAAAACATGGCCTCCACCCCCCACTAACCTGGAGAGAAAAATCTACTTTGCCTGTATAGAGCACTCTATTTACAGAGACTCTGAGAATATCATATCATGACAGCCATGGGCTGGATATATGGGTGAGCTGTGCTTATCAGACTATATCTTACATCCTGGGCTGATTAAATCAAGGGTTCACACTAATGTGTCTGGGAGACAGGTATGGGGGCCAAGGAAGCTGCTGCAATGCACTGAGGAGCATTCCAGCATGCAGAGAGATGCTGTTACTAGAAAAAGAAAACTCCTTTCGGGCATTGACTTTTTATATCCACATAAGGGATGTGGAACTGCCCCTGTACCTGTCTCAAATCCTAGTTAGAGTTAGTAAACAGCTATTGGACATGAAGCTATAGGAAACGAAGACTGAATATAGATAGAATGCTACTAAGTCATTGTCTGGGTAGGCAGTTACACGCTTGGATTTCGGTGAGATAGGTGGAGTGCAGGGTGACTTCAAAGATTAACAGGAGTTCGAGTACCTTATATTTTAAATAATTAAAATGTTTTAAGGCTTACCATAATCTTATTCCAATTTATATCTCTTTCTCATTTCTCCTCAGGACCTGTACTTAATTCCATCAGGCAAATCTTACAGACTTTAATAAGTCACATTGAATTTCATCTGTGTTGCTTTGCTCATGTTACATCTTTGATCTAGAGGTCTCCATCCTTTGCCACCATTCATCTAATTCTTGTGCTGTCCTTAAGACAGATCAAGTCCTGCCTGCCTCATTTGACCCAACAAGCATACAAACGTATTCTTTTTTTCTGAACTATTACTATATTTTATGCTTACTTGTCAGATTTAACTTCATTGATTATGTGTCCTTCTGATGTCAGAATATACTTTTTTTTTATTTAACTTCTCATGATCCTTAGGGAAGTGTCGACAATATCATGAGTTCACACAGATTTCTTATTTATTGGTTGCAAAGGTCTAAATGATTTTTAATGATTGTTTTTTATTCTCTAATTCAAATGAAAGCATCTTTGATTCCCAAAACTGTGTCTTTCATTTATTTTGAGGTCTCTTCTTTTTTAAATCTGTAAAGAGAACATTTAAATCTGTAAAGAGAATGGCACAGAACATTGGCCAGAAGGATTGAGACTGGGGGGACCCCTGCCCGCTGCCTCCTTGGTACACACTGGACACCATCACCTCTTTGGAACTGCCAGACCCTGGGGGTCCCCAGTGAGTAAAGGTCCACTCCTGCTCCTTTGTCCGTCTGTGAATAAATGTGAGTTCGTGAAATGGGAGAGAGTGAAGAAAAAAAAATCAATTTAGAGAAGCTGCTCAGAGTCTCACATAGATCCTGGCATATACTAAATGCTCAATAAATGTTAGCTTTATCAATGCCATCTTCACTGGCTTTGTTTCCTGTGGCTCAGGTTGTCGTGTCAATGAAGAATATGTTTCAGAATTAGTCTTCCCTAAACACACATGCCCTCACAGAGGAAGAATAATTCTAATTCATTCTTTCGGGGTGATCATTGTCTTTTTTCTCTCCTTTCCACTATCATAATACTTCTTTCTGCTAGTTGGTATTATTTTCAGCATCTTCTAAATTTATTTTCCCCTTTAACCAATATGCTGACCTCTTTCCGCATGGAATCTTCCATAATTCATGAACTGTTTGTGCTTAACCATAGCATTAAAAATTCATTAATAAACCTATTATGAATGATAATTTGGGCAATTTTTGTATATTTCTATGTAAAATAGTGGCAAGTTCTTTCGGTGATTCTATTTCATATACTTTATAGAATCTGTTTAAAGTCATTTGCTTAGATATTTTTCCTGAATGATTCCTAATCATTTTAAATTAATTTTAGATGTAAACAGAATGAAACATCTTTTCTGTTTAAAGAAATACTGTTTATCACAAAAGTAGAGCATGCAACAACTGGTTGAAAATAACCCAAGATGAGGAATTATCATAAATGGAAATAATAATTTTCCTCTTATTAACTTGTTTGGTTTTTGAAACTAACTTTCATTTCTTCTGAAAGTGACGGGAGTTGGGGCAGAGGTGGAAGGACATAAGCTATATGTCTGTATACTGGAAGCAGTTAGATCTAATTCGTAGAAATTCTGGCTCTTTCCTAACTGGATGAACTTGGTCTATTTATTTAACTTTCCTGGGCCTCAGTTTTCTTACATATAGATTTGGTGTAAGTTTTTCATGTTTTTTAAATTAAACAGTATGTAATTCATGTTTTTTAAATTAAACAGTATTTGTAAAAGATAAGCCAATGCTCTGTCATATAGTAGCATGTGTTGCAACTCTGGAGTGACAGTGTCAGCCAGGAGAAAGCTTTGCTTATTTCATAGTCCATCAATAATTTCCCAAGCAGCTACCTTGGCCTGACATTCTCTATAGTTTTGAATTCACTGGAGCCACCTTAGCTATCATCCTTTGGGAATTGCAGAGCTGGAACTTTATGAATGGAACTGATTTGCTAATGCCTATGGGGTTCACTGTGAAAACTGGGGAGAAATGTGAGGCGGATTAGCCATAAACAAAATTATGAAAGAGGTAATTTGTAGTGTTTAGTGTCTTAGCATTTACTTTTCCTATATCTATTGTTGAAAATTGTTATCTACCTGGGTATATGTGGCAGCAGCTGTAGTTATTTCCAGATTTGTCATGAATTCAGTTCATGGACACAGCTTCAGGCAGAACATGGTAACTGGAGGCTATGGTGGTATATGACAGGGGTAGTTTGGGCAAAGAATCAGGAGGCTTCAACATGGAGTATTCTTTTACTCATGTATTCATTCATTCAATATTTATTGAGGATCTTCTATGTTCTAGGCACTGGTCTAAGTGCTTGGGATATATAAGTTAGCAAAACAAAGACAGAATGTTGTTTTGAAACTTAAGATCTAGAAGAACAGATATACAATAACATAGAATGGACACACAATAAAATGATAAGAGAAGTATGGGGAGATAGAAGACTATAAAGACCTTAGACTATGGTTCATGGAAGGCCCCCTGAAAGAAGTGTTATTTAAGTAGGCAATAACATGGGAATGAAGCTCGTTTCAGGGAGAGGAAATACTATGTGAAAAAGCACAGAGCTGTGCAGGAGTATGCTGAAAATCAGGGCCTGTTAGGCCGGGTAACTCTTTGTTACCTCTCAAAATGGATATTTTTAAAACTATTTGTTCAATATTTATTTCTTGAGGCCAGGGGAAATTGATTTTTCTATTACGAAAAATTATATGCAAAACACATTCACTTAGTAATTCACTTCAGCTGGGTCAAAGCAGAGTTGATATTGTGGAATTATTCAGTGTAATGTTCCTCATTTTCTTCTTTCTTCAGTTTGTGTGTGTTTTGAACTAGAGAACTTCTCGGGAGCTATATTAAAAATGCAAAATTTAGATAATAAAATAAACTACTCTTCCCTAATAAATAGCACTATGCCACATTTTATTTGGTTTTATAAATTCAACTTATAGCCAACTTTTAGCTGTTACTCTAAATATGTTTCACAGAAATACTTATTAAGCCAGTATGTCTGGGGGTCTAGGAGAATATTTTTATTTACACTTGAGGGTGCTAACTTTTCAAGAGCAACACCAGTGTAAATTTTGCCAGTTAAACAAGGAAACTCAAATTAGGAAGCCCCATATTTCTAATGCACTCCAGTGAGATGAGCACCCCAGCTGGTCCAGCCCTCAATCAAATTCTTAAGAGTTTGGGTGATGAAGGCATAGAGTGCAAAGGAGAGAGTGTGTGAGAGAAAGCTGAAAAGGTAGTGGGGCCTTGAATGACATGTGAGGAGTTTGCAGTTTGTCTGTGGGAAATGTGAAATTATTGAAGGATTTTAAGCAGGAAAATCACTATCAGCTCTGAGCTGATCAAGAAGGGAAGGCTTCTGTGGTGAGGTGCCCAGTTGAAAAAATGCACGAGGAGCCGACATGAGAACAAGACGGGAGGCTATGTCTTTATTGCGGGGCATGCGATTCCACCTTGCGGGACCGCATGGCCTTACATATGCCAGAGAACAATAGTGGCATTCTGCCACACATGCGTAATACAACAAACTGAATCATTCTTACATAAGCTAGGCGCAGACGCACCATAGCATTTAATGTAACATGTCAGATCTGGGATCATACCCTTAGCCGTGAGCCTGGATCACAGGCAGATCTGGGACCAGCCAGGTCTGAGGCCCACAATGACAAAGCACAATTTTTGATTTAGAAAGATCTCTCTTGCTGCAGTGTGATCCAAGGCGTTTGAGGAAAGCAAGACTTGATAAAGGGAGATATGTCACTAGAATGTTTAAATAATTGAGGCAAGAATTATAGTAGCTTGAATTAAGAAGGCGTCAGTAAGAATGGCAAGTAGAGTTAAGGAGTGTCTTAGAATAGGGTAACTGGAAGTGTTAAAGAAGGCATTATCAGGTTAGCCTGTTGGCAGATAACAAAATCCCATTCCCTAGACTGGAGTTCAGGGGTAGGACTCTAGCCCATGGTCATAGGGCATGAGAGATGAGTGAGATGAGGTTTAAATAGGCAAGGCGTTAGGGTTAGTAAGCCTCCCTGATTAAAATGGGTATCCTGGCGATGGAAATGACATGCCAGGTAATGACTTTATTATAAGACAAAGATGTGAGAAAAAGGAGAGGAGAGATATATAGAGAAAATATCAGTTCAGTGAATATGTGAATATGTGATGGATTTCAGTCTGAAAGCTTTAATTGTCACACTCTTGTATCAACAGCTACTTGGAAGGAATTTGAGAGACTAGGATGCTAACAACAAATGATGGCATAATGTTTTAAATATTCAATCTTTGCCTCCCTTCAATTAATTCTCTGCACAGCAGCCAGAATTCTTAAATAGAAACAATATCATTTGTTTTGCTTAAAACACTTCAGGGTCTTTTCGATGAAGACCAAAATCTTTGTTATGGTTTACACAGCCCTTCAGACTTTGGTTCCTGCTCATCTTCTGGCAGCCTTGCTTCGAGTCACTGTCCCTCACACCTAGGGTTCAGCCACCAGTCTTTTTTTAGTTTGTTTGTTTTTTAAATTCAAAACAACATTTAAAGACTCCAGAGGTGCTGTGTCTGATGCTTTAGAACCCTCTTCTCCTCTTCGCTTACTTTTAAAGTTGTGGCCTAAATGCTGCTTCATCAGAAAAGTTCCCCTGATACATACTCTCATAGCTACCTCCATTTTCGTTACATAGCCCTTATAATTGTAATTAATTTATTTTTTAAATGGTTTTAATTTTTCAATTACAGTTGACATACAATATTATATTAGTTTCAGGTGTTTAGACATTTTTATAACTTACCAGGTGATCACCCCAATAAATCTAGTACCCATCTGACACCACACATACTTATTACAATATTATCAACTATATTTCTTATGTTATGCTTTGCAGCCCCATAACTGTTTTGTAACTACTGATTTGTACTTCTTAATCTTTTCACCTTTTTTTACCTATCTCCCTAACCCCCAACCCATTTGACAACCATCAAAATGTTCTCTGTATCTGAGAGTTTGTTTCTATTTTGTTTGTTCATTTATTTTCTTCTTAGGATTCCACATGTAAATGAAATCACATGATATTTGTCTTCTTCTGTCTTACTCCACTCAGCACAATACCTTGTAGGTGCATCAATGTTGTTGCAGAGGGCAACAACATTTTATGGCTGAGTAATATTCCATTGCTGAGTAATATTCCATTGTATATATGTACCACCTCTTCTTTATTCATTCATCCCTTCATGGACACCCAGGTTGCCTCTATATCTTGGGTATTGCAAATAATGCTGCAACTAACATATGGATTCACATGTTTCTTCTAAGTAGGATTTTTGGTTTCTTCAGATAAATACCCAGAAATGGGATTACTGGATCCTTCTTTGTCTCTTATTATAGCCCGTTTTTTTTTTTTTTTTTTGTCTGTTATAAGCACTGCTACTACAGCTGTTTTTGTTGTTGTTGTTTTGTTTCTATTTTCATGAAATATCCATCTCTTACTTTCAGTCTGTGTGTGTCTTTCAATCTGAAGTGAGTCTCTTGTAGGCAGCATATGTAAGGATCTTGTTCTCTTATCCATTCAGCCACCTAAATAATCATTTTAGAAATGATTTTTTTCATATTTCTCTTCCTGAGTAGACTATAAACTCCATTAAAGTGAGACCATGCTTTAAAAAATTTTTATTGTGGTATATCTTGTTCCCAGAACAGTGTCTGATATATATAAGTCATCAATAAATATTTCTTGAATGAATAGTTAAACCCATGGTTTATTTTTAAGTACCCTGCCTTAATCCAAAGCATTGATTTCTCTAGTGGTAACATCAAAGTCATCAGTTAAAGAGAAATAGGCATCTTTGAATGGGGACGAACCTTCCTAGAATTCTCTAAATTACATGGCTTTGACAGTTTCCTACTTTACTTAAGCAGAATGTTATCTTAGTTGGGCAAAGAGCAAGTAGATAGAAAGGACAGAAATGTCCCCTAGCTAGCATTTTGAGGGAGGAGAGTAAATGGTGGGAAAACTAGACCACCTACTTTGAAGCAATGAATTTCTAAATACAGATATTACTAAGCAGAAGGAAGAGGCTTGATAAATATTTTGCTAATATGGATTATTTTCTGAGATATTACTTGAAATTTTGAGATATTCATTTTTCTCCTTGAATTTTCCCAGTTTTCTGCCCTCCATTCAAGCAGATAACAGGTTCCATACTTCCTTGCCACATGAAAGATTTTTGGCAGGGTTTCCTGGCTTCTGTTTGTCCACTGAGAATAATAGAATTTGAAGAGAGAGGAAATTGTTTTCCCTGTGTGAAACCAGGAGAGACAGAAGGTTCCCCAAGAAAAAAAAGAGCTTTCTCCAGGTCTGGAGGAGGAGACAGTTTTGCTGGTTCTTGAAAAGAGGTGATGTTATATCCTATCTAGAAACGTGCAAGGTGTAGCAGGACTTAGGGGAAATCTCCAGGTGATGAACCAGGTAGGTTAGATGTCAAACTTAGGGTCCTAGCCTTGTTAAACAGTCTCTGCCGTTAAGAATGGCATGGAAATAGTACACTGATAGACTTGATGGGGTCATGTGGATCTTGCAAAGTCCAGCTGTTACCATTGTGGACAGATGCCTTGTGATCAATGTTCTAATGGTTGGACCTGAAGTAAGACTTTAGAGTCTCAGAACAAACTTGGAGATGGTAAAAAGCCTGGAAACAACCAATGTTGAATTTCTCACTAACGATATGGATCTGGGTGGGTACTCAAAATAGAAATTGGATGATTTACAGATAAGAATAAAATGTAATTTTTCTTGTTCACCTGATTAAGATTTATATCTACTGTCTTAAGTGAACAACAACAACAACAAACTGTACTAGTCTTTTCTTCCTATTTTAAGAGGATAGTTTATTTTTATTTAACAAATTTAAAATTTCTGAGTTAAATGAACAAAGTATTTCCAAGAGCTAAGCACTAAACTGTCTGTACTACACTAACTGATGTCATCATGAGTAGACTGCTCATAATAGTATTTTGATGATATGACTACAGTAGTTCTTCCTTATCTGTGGTTTTGCTTCCCACGGTTTTAGTTACAGGCAGTCAAAATTATTAAATGGAAAATTCCAGAAATAAACAACTTAAACTGCATGCCACTCTGTAGCATAATGAAATCTCATGCCATCGATCTCATCCCATCCTGGACATGAATCATCCTTTTATCTGACATATCCATGCTGTATGTTAGTCACTTAGTAGCCATCTTGTTTGTCAGATCAACTGTTGCAATATCACAGTGCTTGTGTTCAAGTAACCCTTATTTTTACTTAATGTTTCCAAAACGTAAGGATAGTGATACTGGCAATTCTATTATGCCAAAAAGATGCTGTAAAGTTCCTCTTTTAAGGGAAAAGGTGAGTAGAGTACAATAAGATACTTTGTAAGAGATAGAGCAAGAGAGAGAGAGAGCACACATTCACATAACTTTTATTATAGAATATTGTTATAATTGTTCTTTTTTATTATTAGTTGTTAAACTCTTACCGTGTCTAATTTATAAATTAAACTTTATCATAGGTATGTGTGTATATGGAAAAACAGTATATTTAGGGTTCGGTACTAACTGTGATTTCAGGCATCCACTGGGGGTCTTGGAATGCATCCCCCGTGGATAACGGAGGACTACTGTAATAAATAAAATCCAACTGTAATCCATTCTGATAGTCACATCATGCTGAATATGTCTGTGGGATTGCCCTCTTTATTTAGAAATAAAAAGTAACACTGAGCACCAGTCATCCAACAGAGTTGATCTATTATCAGCAAAGTGATTATCTCAGTGAAGCACAAAATAATTATCTTAAACAGAGGAAGGCAGTCAGTTATGTATTTCTCATTATAGGAGGAAGATGCATAGGCAATAGGTCTACTGTAAAAGCATGTTGATGATGGGCTGGCAATACCAACTTAATGTTGATGGAGAATTGATGGCAAACAGAGTAAAATTTAGAAATCAGAATATTGACTACTTAATTACATGACTTGATTCTGAAACAACTTTTTTTCTATTTAATTATTTTTACTTGTAAATGCTTTTACTTATTTATTTAATTTTTTTCAACGAATGTTTATTGAAGGCTAATTGTGGGCGGGGATTTAGCTGGGTGTTCTGGGAGACACTGAAATGAATGATACACAGGTTAAGTCCTTAATGTATTTTTAACTTGGGAAAGTAATAGTATACTTGCAAGAATGAGTATAACACAAGGCAAGTAGTAGGTTTGGAAAAGACAGGAGAGAATAATACTTCCTCTTCTCTCTTCTTTTCTTTTCTTTTGGCTTCTTTCTTTTCTTTTCTTTTGGCTTCTCTTTCCTCTATTTTCATTTTCTTCCTATCAATACTTGCCTACATTATGTGTAAATGTTTTATAAACAAATAGGAAGTACCAGATTGATGATTTTGACCTGTTAGCAACACTTAGTGTGGACACAAACAATAGAATTTAAGGAGTAGCATAGAGTGAGACTTGTGAATTTACAAGGAATAGTGTTTACCAAGGCAACCCTATGTGGTCTTTTTTTGCAGGTAAGAATACATAGAAAAAGGCTGAGATAAGGTGAAATGAAGAAAGCAGGGCCAGCAGCTTGTTGAAGTTAGCTCACATTCATGAAAGATGCTTGTTGATTATTTAGAAATTTTGTGAGCCAGATGTTAAGATGTTGGTAGCTTGAAATCAGCCATGGTAGAAACATTTACATCACATAAAGGGGTAAATGTTACAAATAATGACTTAAAACAAACAAACAACAAACAAACAGAAAGCTGCTTTATCAGCCCATCAAAGAAATGACAATTCCAAGAATTTTTTACCTTTCTAGTGGGAGAAATTATGAGTATTCTGTGTGTGAACTTTAAGAGCATCTAAGGGAGGCAATAACATAGCTGAGGATATACCAGAGATTGCACAATTGTCTATGGGTCCCAGAGGGGTAGGAAGCTTGTGAAGCTGAAAAGAATAGAGAGGGAGGGCATGCCAATGATGCCTAGATAGCCCACCCTCCACTTCTTTGATCATCAGGAATAAACCAAAAGACAATTAGATGTGTGGATAATAGTCATTTGGGGAAAGATAATTTTCATTCCATATGCTAGCCACTGATAATATTTGCTTTCTGTTAAATAAGTTTCTTACTGCAGATCTGTGAGAAGGAATGGCACACTAAAGTAGCAATGCTTTCACTCTGACTATTATTATATAATGTGGACTTGACTTATATAATAAGTAATAGTTACATTTTGTTTTATTTTCTTATTTACAACTATACATTTATACATATGCAAATATGGTAATAAATGTCTAAATGGTACAAGATCGTACAAAAACAAAAATGAAAGTCTTTGCTTTCTAATTTCAATAAAATGTTTCAATCTCATCCTGGGTTCTACTACTTTTGATATGGCACACTCTCCAAGAGATTCTAGTTCCTTTTGTTAAAAAATAGCAATAAATATCAAATCTATGGACTAAAAGTAGAGAGTTTACTATTTTTATATAGAATTGGGGATGTGGCATGCCAATAAAGCCACTCGAGTTACAGAA
Source organism: Pteropus vampyrus (assembly GCF_000151845.1). Classification (NCBI taxonomy): domain Eukaryota; kingdom Metazoa; phylum Chordata; class Mammalia; order Chiroptera; family Pteropodidae; genus Pteropus; species Pteropus vampyrus. The sequence goes on along the minus strand of NW_011888896.1, from coordinate 3,257,818 downwards.
CAGAAAACATAATTTCATTTTGTGTTAAAGAAAAGATAATTTTATGATGTTATTTTCAACTTAACTAAGTTTCTATTTTAACCCTCATATGAGATTTTTAAATCTAATTTCTTTTTTCCCCAGTAGTTTTGACGTAACTTATTGTCATATCAAGTAACGTTTTGTCTCCTATATTTAGAAGTCTTTTCCTAGTCTATTTTTATCTCCTGCCTCAAGTATCCTAGAATTGGCTACCCAAACAACACCCCTTATCAGCATTTTAGAGGACAAACTGAGAAGTAAAAGACATTCTACCCTCTTTCCCAAGAAATTATGAAGAATATACAGTCAGAAGACATCTAATATTTCAAGTGGAATTCTATACAATGAGAAAAAAAGCAGCTATAAAATGATGTCTTTGTGATTTTGCCTAAAAATAACCTCTAATTTTTTATTTCCAAGGGATCTTAAGTCAGTATATATCTTTTATTTCAGATAGGTTTTGGCATTGAAATACAATGGATATATACAAATATTTATTAGCTCATTGTTATTCTATCAGTCTAATTATTCAGTTAGAGAATGTCAGATGGTACATTTAAATAAATGCTAAGAATCATCAAAATGTTTTCAAACCTCAAAAGTTCAGGTGGAACAATTTCTACAGTTACATTGTTTGGTTCCACAAGACTCAACTCAAAATAGACAACACATTGAATTATAACATATTTCATGTTCAATATTATTTTTTTAAAAATCTGTAATTGCTTTACTAATAATTCCAGACCTTTTCATTCATTTCTAACACTTTTCATTCTCATATAAGATAAAAACAGAATTTACCAAGTTTTATCAACAGGAGTTTCAATTCATATATATGAAATATGAATATATGGAAAATATATATATATAGTATAGATCATATATATATATATGGAAACTACATATATATAGGATAGATCAATGTATAGTGTGCCTTCACTCCCAAATTGGTAATTTGTATTAATCTAGTGATCCTCCCCAAATAAATAACCAATTACCATATTCTTGCAATTTGATAAATTTAGCCCTATCTACAAATGTTGAAAATGGTTTTGCTAAAAATCTTGACTGGCCAATCAGGCACTGAGATTCTTGCTTTTGGCTATGATCAAAAATCTGTTCTTAAAATTCTGTAGTTTATTTTAAATGCTTTGCCCCCGAAGAGATTCCCAGGTAAATTAAGTGCTTACGGTTGACTATCTACTGGACACTGTATAAAACTTTCTTCTTTTGTATGTCCAATTAGCATAAGAACTCATTTAGGGAGATGCTACCATTTGAGGGCCTTGTGAGGTCCTAAACACAGTTCATTCAGATATCACTTCCACAAAAGACTGCTGGCCTTACTTTCAGTCTTATGGGGCAACTCGCTCTGTTCTTTTGTACCAGTTCTCAGCATGCAGCTGTTCCCTCTGCTCATCTTTCCCACATTTCTGTTGCAGAATTTCTGATATTTTATTAACTTACATCTATTTTTTAATTTCCTTGTCTAATGTATTTTTTCTGTTCAATGTTATCCATTAGATAATCTCTCCTTTTTAGTCTAAGTACACAAATGTTTAGATAGATGTGTCTGAGAAATTGACATCCGTAAGTTCATTTCCAGGATGATTCATGGTTCCTAACAATTCTATATTGTGACATTAACATTATTCATCTAAAGAGGATAAATAATTTATTTTTACAGACATAATTTTGTTTAAAAGAGATGACTCTTTCAGACTGGGCCCAACTGAGATAAAGAGGAGATTGACAATGCACTTGCTTTCTCTAAGGTTACCAATTTTGGGGAAATAATTTTTCTTTACCTTTTAATATATTTTAAATTAGGTGTTTTAGAATTACAATGTAAGGTTGCCATTTCTTAATATAAAAGATGTGGATGTTCATCCTTAAAATAGAAAGTGAAAGAAAGTTTTAAAATAAGGGTTAGCAAATTACAGGCAGTCAGTCAAATTTGACCTGTAACCTGGTGTTGTGTGGCCTGTGACCTAAGCATGGTTTTTCATTTTTAAAGAGTTGTAAACACACATACACACACACACACACACACACACACACACACATGGGAGAATATTCAAAAGGGTCATATTTGGCTTAAAATATGTACTATTTTGCCTTTTACAGAAAAAAGTATATAAGCCCCTGTTTTATTTATTTATTTTAATTTTTAATTTTAATTTATTTATTTTCGATAAAATTTATTGAGGTGACATTGGTTAATAAGATTCTATAGGTTTTAAGTGTACGGTTCTATAATACGTCATTTGTATATTACATTGTATATTCATCACCCAAAGTCAAATCTCCTTCCATCATCATATATTTGACTCCCTTTACCTTTTCATCTTCCTCTCTCCCCGCTTTCCCTCTGGTAACTACTAAACTGTTCTACAGACCTCTGTTTTAAAGTAGGTGTAATAAAACGATAATTCAAAATATTTTTATGTGACAGGTACATGAGATTTTGTATGTGTTAACTCATTGAAATCTCATGGGAACCTTAAGTGTATTGAGTTAAAGTATCGGAGATGAGAAAACTGAAATATGAAAGATTAATATCACATACCTTGTAAGTGTTAAAGACAAGATTTATGCTAAGGCAGTTGAGTACTAAAGCTTGTACTTATAACTGCTATACTATACTGCCTCTGAATGTAATCTGACATTTTTTGTTTGTTTTGAGGTGTGTGTGTGTGTGTGTGTGTGTGTGTGTGTGTGTGTTTGAGAGAGAGAGAGAGAGAGAGAGAGAGAGAGAGAGAGAGAGAGAGAGAGAATCCTACTCCTGATACCAAATTGCAATTAGTTAAACTAGGATGGTGAACTCTGTTACTATTTCCTGGGAGATGCCAGGAACTGGGGCTATTTCTGTCATTATCCAGTCTCCATTACAAAGAATGGTATATGCTGCCGGGATTGAGAAGCTGTTAGGAGGTCTTTTTGTTCATTGATGAGGATAACCAATTAAGAGCAATCATCAGTGTGCTTGTTTATCTTCCAGAAAAGTTGAAGCCTTTAAGTTATCCAGTGTAAATAGCTTCTTTTTCATGGCATAGGATATTTTTTAGCCAAAATAAAGTAAAGAGTGTGACTCCATATACCTACTGAAGAAATGGTGGAAATGTGTCTAGCGGCCTTGCAGGAAATAGTTGATACACTTAACTTTGTAATTTTAGAAGAGTTTAATTACATTTATAAAAGTTTTGACAGGTTTAGGAGCATCAATAAAGGTAGTACAATACCTTGTGGCTGGACTAAGCACAGCTGGGCTTTACCTTCCTAAGACCTCAAAGGTCAAGAGGAGACAGTGTCTCCCAGAACCTAGAGAGCATTTCTGAATGAAGAGGGATTATGAAAACAACAACAACAACAACAACGACAAATCTAAAAAATAAAACAAACAAACAAACCCGCAAACAAAAAAACTTAAAAAGAAATCCAGCCCTTCTCAAGCTTATATGACTAATTCTTTTTTTCATGCAATATTTATTACTATCTTGTGGAACTTTGGGAAATGCTGGTATAGATGTATTTCTGCCTAATGAGGTAAACTAAATGATTCCTCCTGACAGTATTCCTAATTTTACGGTTCTATGAAATTTTCAGAATTGGACCTGTCATCCAATAAGGCCAATTTAAAAAACAACCTTAGCTAAATTTTCAGTTTCAGAGTTGTTATTCTATGCTTTGTAGCTGCTCTTTGTTGGAGAGTAAGGAACTATGTCAAAGATTCATTCTTAATGAAGCAATTTTCTAATTTTATATTATCTTTTGCTTTTCAAATTTACCTATAGTTTGAAGGAAACTTGTGATTTAAAGGAAAACTTAGAATATATTACTAAATACTTGGCTGTTGCAGTATTTTGTGTTCTGTCAAGTTTTGACAATTTATAATAATTTCATAAATATCTTTGAACAACAGTACTATGTAGCATTAATAGAAGAGGATAATTCATTTTTATTTCACTGGGCACAAATTAACATGTGACTTTATGCAAAATAAATTGTGTTAAGTTCAAATGGGAATTGAGAATAAAGATTTTGGCTCTTATGACTTTTGTAATTAGATTCAAAAAAAGATGCATAATCAACGGGTGGGGAGAGGGGGTCGGGAATCTGAGACTCTCTTGGCTCAGAATCTACTAGTTACTTCTTACTTATACAAATTTTCTGCAGGCAGAGAATTGATTTAAAATCCTTCAATATGTCTCTTTTTCTGTCTGTAATCTAAACAAGAAGTTCTATCTTTTATATTTTCCATTTCCTTTTCCCAAATATTAAACTTCTCACTTGCTCAGGAAGGTCATTTAAGAGGGACAGCAATCTATCATTTCATTGATACTTGTTAAATAAGTAATACATTTAATGTATTGGGTATCTGGAAGTCTCAGAAGATTGGATTTTATTATTTTTCTATTACTGTAGGATGTAGAACACCTATTTACCTGTCCTGGCCCACAATATGTGAAATATCTAAGGATATGTGAAATCTTTAGATTAAAGGGGAACAAGATTACATAGCAGTGATAAGACCAATTCTCTGACACATAGACTGTGGTATAACATTGTCTTAGAGAGAAATAATTACTGTTTAAAGGTAAAATAATGTGACAGTTAAGATAAATAGTGTAATGATAAATATTTAACAACCAGCCCTGGTAGGAGTGGGGGTGGAGAGAAGCCTTGATTTGAGTGCTGCTGATTTCCATAGTGTGATTACTTCCATTGTGGCCATTTTCAACTCACAATGCGACATCACTGAACATGGAGTTGGGGAAAGATGTGCAGTATCCCAGTATTGTATAGTGTTTCTCCCTTGCAGATATAAAAAGACACCTACATAAACTCAAGAGCATTGATAATAAAATAGTAAATAATGAAGAAGTAATGTATTTTGACTATTACCTTTGTTTTTAAATAGTTTATTTAAGTGTAAGTTTATATAATTTGATTTTTACTAATCGCTATGTTTAATACCTCAGTCAAAAAAATCCTAAAAATGTAACAATTGGCTTTTATGATCTAGTACAAAGTGTCTGCCATACATCATTGGATAAAAGTATGAAGTTTACAGTTAGATAGTTCTGAATTTGATTACTTGCTCTCTCATAAGCTGTGTGTCCATGTATAGTTTATATTTCTTTAAGCTTTAGTTTTCTCAAATGAAAGGTATGCATAAAATTTATATCTACTTTGAATCGTTGTGATGATTAAATAAAATAATAGTCCCCCCTCCTCTGGAGAGCAAGGGCCTGGTGGCTAAAAATTTCACAAGGTTCCTGTTAGAACTGCGGTCACAAAGCATTTTGTTTTTTAAACTGAAAGCCAATAAGAAGAATATGCTCAGCACCACACAATGATGTAATTTGCATAATTCAGAGGAAGGTAGGCAGGCTTCTTTAAGGATTCAGACTGTACTGTCACTGAGAATGTTTTTCCTTGGGATATGTGTACTTTGGTTCATTCCTCCTGCCTTTAGTGGTAAGATTGCAAAGATTCTACTTCTTAGAGAGTTTGCATATGCCCTGGAGTGTTTTGTGAGACCTCTAGGCCAAAGCTGCCTCCTTGGTTTCTCTCTTACAGAGTGAGTGAGTAGAAGAAGGTAAAAATGGGTGGAGACTTGTACGCTTATGTTAGAAAAAAAAAGGAGTGATTAGGAGACCAGTATAAATCTGAGCATAGGAAACACAATTAAGGATCGAGAGTTTTATGATTACAAAGGCCAGTAGTAGCTTCAAATTGATGAAGTCATTGAGTATAAATATTGTGATCTTTTGTTATAGTTGACTTCACTGAAAAATAATTTCATTCAACACTTTAATTTAAAAAATTGTTTTCTGAAATTGTTTATAATAATTTTACAAAGAATTAAACAGAACATAAAATAGAAAATGTGACTCGAGCAGATATTCTGAAAATACAATTAAGTGATCAAATTATTGTAGATCTTAGCTTGTCTATTTTAAGACTAAAAGGTTGTATCCGTTGTTTTGTTTAAGCTGTTTTTAACAAGACAGTCATTACTTATAACAGATAAGTTTCCCGACCAGATATGTATAATGAAAACCTTTGAAAGTCATGAAGACTCTACAGAGCACAAGAAATCTATATTTACTTGGATTACAAGTAAATCAATTACAAATGCCTCTACATTAATATCCTGAATAACAGATAAGAAAAATAACATTCCATATTATTTTGAAGAGCTTAACAAAAGTAATTAGGATTATTAAATTTTTAAGTGAAAGACATTTGCCCTCCAGAGGTCATAGTATAGACTGGCTTTTGTCAAATTACTAAAATTGATCTATTTTTACATGAACAGCTGGGAAAATGCCAAAATGGAAAAAAGTAAATGTGATATATCTGAAACAGTTTAAGAAGAATTAACAGTAATAGTGGGACAATATGTACAAAATTAAATGGTCAACAATATTGAAAAAAAAAAAGACACCAAATATTAATTCACTTTTCTAGCTTCTACCGTGGAAAAACACTGATTAATTAGTTATTATTGTTTCTTACTCTTTCAATAACAACAACAAATTAAAAAAAAACTTATGAGTAATTCTTAGCTTTTTGCCCACTGAAAACCATCCAGATATTGTGATTTTAAATTTTAAAAATGAAACAAGTTTGGAAAATGGCAACTAACCGCTGAAAAACATTAGCAGTAAATTATATGACAATGCAGCTGTTATGAAAGGTGAAGACAAAGGTCTGCAAACACTTTTTAAAAACTCTAATAAGTAAGCAGAATATGTGCCATGCCAGCTCATTTTCTTAATCTAGTCAGAGAAAAAGCTGCTGTGACAGTAACTGAAGTTGTTGGCTACTTTAGTATTTGCAACAGTTATATTTTCCTTCCACATTCATCTCATAGAGTATTTTAAACAATGGGGTATTATGCAATTTAGGTTTTCACTTAAAAATCTCAATCCTACTTAGGCCACTGATTCAGGTATTCTTTGTCATGATTTGCAGCAACCTTCTGTGCTTGGCTTCTGGAATCAGACTCTCTGAATTTGTGTCTCTGCCACTTCATGGCTATGCAAACTCGAGCAACTCTTAGGCTTTCTCTTTTTCTTCTGCAAATAAAGATGGTAATATCTTTACCTCTTTTAGTTGATGTGAGTATCAAATATGTTGAAGAGCTCAATAGATATTTAATAAATGAGAGACAATAAATACAAACACCAAAGTGCAGGATACAGTGAAAATTCAGGAAGGCAGAACTATAGGAGGAACATGAACCAAAGAGAATGTCATAGAGGGCAGTGAGAAAGGACTTGGAGGAATAATTCTCCTTAAACTGAAGCCCCATAGTCATGGAATTCCTCATTTCAAACTCAGCCTGAGACATTGACCTCTCTTCACCTGACAAAGCCTCTAAGATTTTGGTGGTGGTAAGTACTGTAACATAAATTTCTAAGTCTGTTGATCCTTGAGTTCTTCACAATGTAGTTGTCTTTTCCATGAGAATTCTCTCCTTTGGGTGCCAGAAAGACTATACAGTGATAAACTTTCCTCATTCTCAGAGAAAAAGACAGTCCTTCCTCTACATTTCTTCAGTCATGAGACAGAGCACTGGCAATCAGCCAACTGTCCAGAGATTACCCAAGGACCTTTTGGAAATAAGAAATGTTACCTCCAAAACACACTGCTCTGGGAACATTTTGAAGAGAGCATATGACTATCCCTGTTACGGACTAAAAGAATGTGTTTCCCCCCAAATTCATGTGTTGAAACCTTAATCTTCAGTGTGATAGTATTTGGGGATAAGGCTATTGGGAGGTAATTGCTGCTCTTATGAGCAGAGATCAGGAAGAGTTTGCTTCTTCTTTCTGCTCTTTGCCATGAGAGGATACATTTTTCTTAGATTTCAAAGGCAACCATCTGCAAACCAGGAAGTAGCCTTTATCAGACGCTTGATCTGCTAGTACCCTTGTCTTGGGCTTTTCAGCCTCCAGAATTGTGAGAAATAAATTTCTGTTTAAATCATCCAGTATATGATGTTGTAGCAGCTCAAATGGTCTAAGACAGGCCCCTTTCTTGGCGAGGGCCTACATCAGGCTTTTTCTAGCCCTTTGACTAAGAGAACAGTTCCTCACTAGGAATGACCTGCCCTCAAGCCACTCCCACCAATAATCATAATATAAATGACAACCAATATGATCGAGCCATGATTATGTGCCAATCCCAGGGTTAACTGTTTTAGATGAATCATCGGTGTCCACACATACCATGTCTTTCTTTCCTTGGGGCAGCCTCCTCTGGCACAGGGTGAGAGCATGAAAGATTTTGATGCCTTCCTGAGTTTTTCATTCGGAAGATTCTCCTCAGCAATGTGCTCTCCCCTCTAAAACTCCCAATTCTCATGATCTACTGGCACCCTTTTTGTTGTTAAACTTATGTTCCTGACACAGTTCTAGGTGATCAAGGCATAACAGTGAACAAAACAAAATATTGTAAATGCAGTTATGATTTGGTGTACATTTGGTAGCTGCATTCTAAGTATTTTTTTTTTTTTTTAATCTTTGCCAAATTTGTAACTCCCCACATTCACGTCCTTATGGCCTGGGTATTAAATTATGCATTCATGTTAATTCTCATCTTCACTTTTAACTGAAACATTTCTAATGTGAATAAATATAGTTATAATCAGCAGTAACTTCTGGGAATGAGGTCAGTTTTCAGATATGGATATGCTTTAAATTTTTCTTAGATTTCAAAGCCATGGAAATCTGTATTACTTAAGTGTCAACTAACGGTACTTAGAAACATGTAGTGATTCTGAATGTTATATTCTGTATAATTCTCTGTTCCTTATTAGTGACCATTACTTTCAGTTTAGTGGAATATCGGCCTCCAGGCAAAACTTTTAAAAAAATTGTTGGTTCATACATTGCTCCAGGGCTATATCAGAGAAGTCTACAAAATTGCAATTTTCCTAATCAGGTTGAAAAAGTATATATATGGAGAAATAACATGGCTGTGGTGAACTATAAAACTTATATTGCTGTTAAAAAATAGTTTCCCTCCAATTTTTAGAAACCGGGGCGTGTATCTGAGAGAAGGAAAAAAAAAAGGGCCTACTATGAAATTAACAAAATAGAAATAATTTTTCAATTAAGATTATTCTGCTAAATTCCTTGTGTTATGGGTATACTCAGGCATGAGAAGTAGTTAGGATTTCATATGTCAAAACTTCTGCAGACTCTTGGAATTCGCATGGGAGACTGTCTGCAGAGCTATGGATCAGGGGAAACATGTACACATATCTTGTCTTGAATTCAACAAGGATTTGATAAAGTATCTCCATGTTGTTGTCACTAAGCTGGAAAAATGTGAGTAGAAAGAGGTGTACTTAAGTGAATCTGCACAACTGTACTCTGATAGTCTATTTGACTTATAGATATTCAGTAAATGTTTGTGGAGCGAAACTGAAATGAATTGATCTATGTTAATCTGTATGGAGTGCCACATAGTGTATTTTGCATCATTCTAAACCCTGCCCTGTTCAGTATGCTGATCAAAGATCTGTGAAGATTTCCAGGACCAATCTGTCGACTCGCATGCCTTCAGTCAAATTGTTTTACCAATTGCTTCCTAATTGTTGAATCTAACAAGATTTTTTCATCTCTATCCTATTTGCTGCCTCTGTGACATGTAATGCTGACTTCTGTTTTTAGAAAATCCATCTTCCTTCGACTTCCAAGGTACCCTTATTCTAGTTTTCCTCTTAACTGAATATTCCTCTTCCTTCCTTGATTTTACTTCTGTTGACCCCTTAAATATTCATCCTACATCTTCTTCACAATTTCACCACTCGGTGATTTCATTCAAGCTCTGGGCTTAACATACCATTTATAATAGAGACTCCCAAATCTGCATCTTCAGTCTAGACCACTTTCCTGGGGACCACAACCAAATGTCTCATCTCACTCTTGGCATATTGTTTCTTTTTTTAATATAATTAGTTCCTTGAAGCTATTCAACATGAGCTATCTTAACCTCCCTTCTCCCAAACTTAAAGTTTCTGGTAATTGAAAAAGCATTGGCATGGGACACAAAACTATTTGATTTTTTACATCCATCACTTATTACTTATACAAATCAGGGCAAATTACTTAACCTATCTATATTAGTGATCTATTGCTGCATAACAAATTACCACAAACTTAGTGGCTTCAAACAATGTTCATTTATTATTGTTTGGCTTCTGAGGGTTGAGGTAATAGGCATGGCATAATTGGATCTTCTGGGTGTCTCATAAGGCTATAATCCAGATTTCAGTCAGGGCTGAGTTATCAGATGCTTCACTGGGGAAAGATTTACTTCTTGGCTCCCTCAGGTTGTAATAAAACTATCTACAACTTATTTATATTTATTAGTAAAATGAGTTTAGGTATAAAATTCAGATAATTATAAGTAGATGCCTTTCCTACATGGATATTTGATGTAACATTCAGAAGTCCTATGAGATGTGGAGAAATTCTATGTTATACAAGATGGTCCTATGCAGTTTTGGTTTCTACACATTAAATACCATTAGTGTCTCCAATTTTTATCATAACCAGAAACACCTCCGCAATTAAAAAACCCTTGTGGGTGATACTGCCCTCTTGAAAGTAATTGAGTGAAGGGTTTAAAATATCATTTCTAACAAATGAATATAAACTTTGTGGCAGAAATCCGTAGGACACTGTACTATTCATTCAACAAATTCTTATTGAGTACATCCATATGGAAGATACTGTTATTAGTGCTGTATTATTCACCTAGTGAATAAGACATTAGCTCCCGTTCTCTTATGGAGTTAATATAAAACAACAGAAAGATCTTGAGAATGAATATCAAATACTTATTACTCTTCTTTGCTTCAAAGACAAACCTCTTAAAAATGTAGAACTTATTAGATATCCATACTCTCTTATTCTTTAACTCCTTGTTCAAGGTTCAATTGAAGTTTTTCAGGCAATGTTCTATTGAGAACAAGCATGCTTTCTACACAATATATTATTTCAAAATATAGCCACTAACTTTTCCCAAGATATTTTTCCCTCATGAATTTTCTTTTTCAATCAGATCGAACTATTTTGTGAACCACTCTTAAATTCTTCCACTTCTGTGTCTGCCTATACTGTTGTCATTGTTAGACTGTTCCTTCTCACTGTCAAAATTCTGAAAGTACCTGGATCATGAGGGAGATGGGGAACAGAGGGCTACTTTAGATCAGTTGGTCAGTAAAGGCTCACAGTTTTAAAAAAAAAAACCTCAAAATTTTCATCTGTCAATATTCAAGTCTCCTTTTAAGGCCCTTCCAAAAAGCCTTTTTGACTCACCGAAACAGGTGTGATGTGATATCTTACTTTTAATTTCATATTTTTAACCCTATTATCTTAAGCGTGGCATAGGGATAGAGACATCAGGAGGCCAGTAAATATTTGCAAGAAAGAAAGAAAGAAAGAAAGAAAGAAAGAAAGAAAGAAAGAAAGAAAGAAAGAAAGAAAGAAAGAAAGAAAGAAAGAAAGAGAGAAAGAAAGAATTCTGTTTTGTGTTGTGATTATCTGTACATTTGACTAATCTATAATCTTTACTTTATCTTGCCTTTTAAACACTTTGAGAGTACGATGTTTGTCTTAATCAATTACCCTCATAGCCAAGTACAGCATCATATACTTATTGGTTTATTCATTGCTCAGGATATACTTGTTGAATGTCTTCCATCTTCTAGAAACTATATAGGTCCTGGGTCAAGCACCTTGGCTCTGGAATTAGAGAACCTCAGTTCAAATGCTACTCCTCCTACTTACTGGTTGTGACATTGGGCAAGTACCTTAGAATTTAAAAGTCTTGTCTTCCTCATCTTTAAAATATTGATGATAATGGTGATTATCATGGTGGGGATGATAGTGGTGATGATGGATAATGTACCCTGCACTGGGCACTCTATTAGGAATTAGGATCAGGAATTAATGTCTTTGGAATCAGACTGACCAGGGTTTGCTCAGCTCCATTACTCATTAGTTGAGTGACTCTGAACAAGTTAATTAGCATTACTAAACCTCAGTTTCTTCCACTGTTAATTGATTAAGTGTAGATAAACATGCTAGTGCTTTCTAATGCTCATAGAATAAAATTCAAATTCCTTACAGTGGCCAAAATCGAGACTTACATTATCTGACTCCTCCTTATCCATGCAAACTCATTTCAATTTCTCAGTTGCTTACTTCAGAGTGTCTGTTTTCTGTTTTTCAAACAAGTCAAGCATCTTTCCACTTTAGTCCTTCACACAGTCACATGATAAGCTCATTTCCATGTTTACTCAAATGTCTCTTTACAGAAGTTTTTACTGACCACCTTATCTAAAGTAGTCCTCTGTCCTCATCTCTCTCATGATCTAGATATTCTCTCTGGCTTTATTTATCATGACAAATATATTATTTGTTATAATTACCTTATTCACTTATTTTGGGGGAGAGGGGCTTCAATTGCTTGTTTTTAGCCTATTTTCTCAACTAGAAGGCAAGCTTCATCGAGATAGGTCCAGAGTGTGTTATTTGCTAGTCTAGCTCCAGTGTCTGGCATAAAGCTCAATCCAATTAAGTGCTCAAAAATAGAATTGTATGCATAAGTGAAAGAATAATTGTTTCATAGTTGTTGAAAAGATTAAATGTATAGTGCATGGCAGAAAATAAGTGATGAATTAATATGAATTGTTATTATTATTATTGTTATTATTATTATTATTACTACTAATGCTACTAAGAAACCATCTACACTTTTGTAAAGTTTGCAGTCCAGACAGGAAGATACAGATATGTAACAGCCCAATTATAATTATACTAAGTGCTGCATGAATGGAACTTTTATGGTATAAGAACATGTAGATGTGTTCAGGAAATATTTGCTGAACTGCTATTTTTACTTGAATGTTCTTAAAGAGCACTGCCTAGAATAAGCACAGCTTGAGAATGGAGGGTGGAGCCCATGCCAATCCTTCTAAATAGGTTTAACATTTTGTTACTGTTTGAGGTAACGATCTGCTATCTAGTGGAGGCAATGGCTGTATTATATATTTGTTGAATTTATCATCTGCTCCATCATAGCTACTGAATGTGTAGCATATCCTGGTTTATGCTTTTGTGACCTTTTCTCCTCCTCCCTAATGCTGACATCAAAAAGGAATTTATGAGGTTTAGTTCTTCCATAATCTCTCCAAAGCCTCTCCAATACTGCCCCAAATTAAATTCATTCTAAGTGAAGGCACGTCTCTACTATACAGTTGTAGCTTCAATACCAATTTTTTAGTCTCCCCTTTCACAATCATTTTGCTGCTCCAAATTTTCTTCTATGTAGACATTTTGGGGCTGCCATCACCCTCTTTACTCTTTCCCCTACCCATGCTCTGTAATAACTCTCCATAATTCTACAGGTTATATATTTATCTTCACGGAATGTTCTATATCTGCATCCCCTCTCCCCTCACCAATTTTCAATAATTATAGTTTTATTCTTAGGAAATACATTTCCTCCTATTAGAAAATTTTCAGAGCACAGTTGTAAAGATAAGACTGTCCTCTCAAATTTTATGATTAGAACCATAATGTTTCCATGTTGATAAATTATAGATACAGCAAGGCAGTTACTTTTCCCACCAGGATTTCTGCTTGGGCATATTGAAGCTGACAAATAATAAGAAAAAAACAACATGATCATTTTTACTTGTTCGTTGATTTCCCACATCAGGGATATGCACTAGCAGCAGTTGAAATAAGAACATTAATTTTATTTTAAAATAAGGAAATACATAAAGCGAGATCTTAATGTTATGTAGAAAACATATTATTGCTAAGAATGGTTCTAGTGAGTCATCTCTAAGTACTTTCAGTTTATTTATTTTGTAGACAAACAAGTTCAAAGATCAAATAATGCACATGGAGTTTGATGAGACACTAATGACAGTTAGCCTTCTGGCAATACTATCACTGACCTTGTTAAGAAAAGCAAAAACTCTGCCACTGAACTTCTCTGAGGACATAACAGGCCCCTGGAAGGAAGACAGAGAGAGGAGGGACTATATCTGGATGAAAAGATAATAAATACAGTTGACTAACTTTTAGAAGGAACAAGATCAACACTTTTAGATTATTAGGCAGTGGATTTTCTTTGAGTAACATTTTTGGAGACTCTCTGCTGGAGAATTTTAAAAAGAAGCTTAAAAGAAAATTCTACAGAAATGAATGTATGCTGCTAGAAGAAGAGATTTTAGGGTAGAATTGATAGCCATTAAATAATAAACAGTAATAAGAATAATAATGTCAACAATGTATAGGACAGACAACATACAGATGTGGCAATATAAAAACAGACAATGTAAGAGAAAATGAAGAGCTAATGTTGGTAGCTTAGAATAATTTATAACCTAATGAATGTTTTCATGCTCGTTATTTTATTTATTCACACAACCAATTGAAAAGATAAGGCAATAAAGTTGAGGTTTAAACAAAAGCAGTCTGGCTCCACGGCTCAGGTTCTCTTTACTCTACTCTATCATTTTATACTATATAATATAATATTGCCTCTCCTGCACATTATATTGTAGTTTCGTGTACCTGTTCTTATGTGTGTGTATCCTTCACCAGTTTATAAGCTACATGAGAATAGGGACTGGATCTGCCTAGTTTACCGCTGAGTTCTCAGAATCTAGCCCAGTGCTAAGCATAATAAGTATTTATTGAATGACTAATGTCACCCAGTAAAACTGAAACAAATTAGGCACTTTGGGGCTTAAATACTGAAGGAGGAAAGGGGTATAATATCATTGTGCATTTTTCCTTTGAAAAACTTAAGTCCTGTTGATTTTTTACTATTGTGTGCCATAATCTAATAAAGTAGATCAACAAGGACATTGACAATAGCAAGCAGAAGGCAGTGGAATCAAATGAGAAAATAGAGAGAAAATTTTCTCAAGGTCTTTTACTATATGCCTGTCAATTTTTTATTAGTCTCAGAAGATAGCTATGCATGGCAGAAGTTAAATTTGAGGAAAGGTTCCCTGAATACTGAATATGTGTTTCATTTTAATTATAATTTTATTTATGAATATAGTTGACTAGACTAAGACTAAGTTTTCTTGGATAGTTTCCCATACTCTTATCTTAAAGAGTAGTTTCCCATACTCTTATCTTAAAGAAAATGCTGTTACTATCTGGATTGATTAGAACAACAAACCTATGTTATTTACAGACTTTGTGTTTAGGGCACCATTTTGAGAGGTCTAGGAGTAGCAAATATCACCCAAACATTCCAAATTCTCACCAATCTATGGGCATGAACGAGGTCAATTATATCAATATTGAAGTTTTCATTTCTAAGCTAATGCAAGAGTGTTCACCACCCACAAGCATTTTTGGAAATCTCTAAGAGTTTCTCACATAAGTTCATAAATTCATTACTGTCACCCAGGTCCCAGGTGATTCACCCCAGTTCTGATGCTCATAATCTTTATGGTGCTATAAAATTTGGCAGTCTTCAATAAGGAGGGAAAAAAATGTATATAATGCTCTGTTGGATGGTATGGTGGTTGTTTGGGCCCTGAAATATTAAGCTACTTAGGGAGAGATTACTTTCTGTTCAAAGCCACCATTCTTTGTCTTACTGGAATGTATACTGTCACCAAGGAAGCCAAACTAGGATGAGATCTCAGAATCTGCCATCTCACTTTATCTTTGCTGTCATCTAACCCTTAAACCCTGTTGTGAAATTGTCATTCCAGATTCTTTCTTCCCTTGGTGTGAATGCTTTCTCAGGAACTTTGCCATCTTTCTGTGCCATCTGGCAACCTTACTTCCTCTTCCAATCCAGTCCAAAAAAACATGTCTATGTATATAAATCTGAATTCTTCTCACAATGTTGTGAATCAACCCCCATATGAATCAGTGAATACAAATAATGAGTAAGATGCCATCTAACTCCATATGACAGTCATGTCTGCCTCTGAGCCTTGGCTGAACTGTGATCTTATCATGTAATATATAGTAATTGATTTGGTGCCTAAATCCCAAGGTATGCTTATCAATAGTCAGGACTCCACTGAAGGTTATAAGTACTCATTTATTCATTAGAATTTTTCTTCTCTCTGGAAGTGGGAACAATAGTTGTGAATTGTATTAGTCAGCATTCTCCAGAAAAACAGAACCAATAAGAGATATACATATATTCTACATATAATATAAATGTAAATATAAGTATAAATATAAATATAAAATTTATTATAAGAAATTGACTCATGTCATTATGGAGGCTGAGATGTCCCAAGATCTACAGTCAGCAAGACGAAGACCCAGGAGAGCTGATGGTGCAATTCCAGCCCAAATACCAGCAGACTCGAGACCCAGGAAGGACCAATGTTTCAGTTCAAATCTGAAGGCAGGAAAAAAACTTATATCCTAGCTTATAGGCACTCTTTTAAGAGGAGTTCCCTCCTACTTAAAGGAGGGTCAGCCTTTCTGGTCTTTTCAGGCTTACAACTGATTGTGTGAGGCCCACCCACATTAGGGAGGGCAGGAGATCTGCTTTACTCAGTCTACTGATTTACGTGTTAATCTTATCCAAAAGTACCCTCGCAGGCACACCCGGAATAATGTTTGGCTAAAGATCTGCGTACCCCACGACCCAGTCAAATTGATACGTAAAGTAGACCATCACAAAGATCATATCCCCTGATTCCCAGCCTCAAAAGATGTGCTTACCTATTAAATAGCTCTAAGCCTAGATAGAAGTAAACAAGTCCCCCAAAACCTACAAAAATGGAAACTTGGGCTTTGGATTAAAAATGTAGAATAAACCTATATTGTAGAACCTCTAATAAAATAAAATAGGAGGGAAAAAATCCTGTAAGCAAAGACTCAGCTGGAAAATATAGTCACCAACAACAACCAACAAGAAAAGGTGAACAGAACAATATCAAACACTGTATAAAGGCAGCAGCTATGGAAAGAAACAGAAGATTTTAGAGTGGAGCAGTACTGTTCTCATCACTGAGAAGTCATGTGGAAATGCTAACGAAATCCTGAGAATTCTCATTAATTCTTCCACATCTAGAAAGAATAAAATTAAGAGCGTATACTTATTTTTTTCTTTCTCAAACTGGTTGGTTCACAATCATAGAAATGAACAAGTGCAGATTTTCTCTGAAAGAGGTTGTATTATTTAGGTCAAAATTAGGCTACAAATGAGAGAAAACTGAAAATAGTAGTTCATTAAGATATGCATGTATTTCTTTCTCACATAAATCTCCCAGGAGGTGGCCTTGGGCTAGATTATGTTGCTGTGTATTATGGTGACCTGAGGCATCTTCTCCCTAAGTGCTTCAACTATTTGTTATTTAGACCTCATGTGAAAGAGGATGACATTCACACTCCAAGCAGTGGGATGAGGAAAGGACAAGCATGCTGTCTCTTAAGAAAGGTTCCTGAAAGCTTTCACATACTTTCCTTGCAAGTCATCAGCCAGAAACTGATGCAACAGAGGTGTGGAAATGCGATTTTTACTCTGTTCAGCAGTGAGCACTGCTTATCAGGAGTTCTATTACTGTAAAAAAGAGAAAGGATATTGAAGAGAGGCAATCCTAAAACTGATTTTAAGGACCAACCTAAAGTCTGAGACTGTTACCTAGAGGAATAGTGTATTTCTACAATCAGAGGAATTTAGCTTCAGTTTAGGGCATTTAACAAATTCTAGAAGAGGAGAACTTTGGGATTATAGAAGAGACTGCAGATTGGTTCATTATGCCAACTTTGATCTCTTCACCTCACTCTTTCTGCCATGTCCTCAAGTTATAGAAAATGTATCTGGGAACATGAAACACTATAATGTCTGGAATCATAGGTAGTTTGAAAGAGAAGACAAACATTTTTGATATTAAAGGAAGAAATCAGAAAGTCACTTACACTATTGAAAAGGAAATAGATAAAATAAGACAATTGGGATACAATTGCTAAAGGATGAGCAAATCAAAGAAATGGCTTGGCACAGCTATCTAAGCAACCTAATTTTTTTTTTTTTTTAATTTACAATGCAAAAGACAAAACACAACTTTGAAGAAACAAAAACCCAAGGAACAGAAACTCTTCACAAGAAATTCATGCTGTGAAACAACTTAATAAGAAGATAATTAAATAAAACAAAAAAAATCAAAGAGAAGACAGCAATACAGCAGAATGAGATTAGAATAAAGGTTGCATGCTAAAGGAAATGAAATAAGATCAAAATAATATCATTTGGAATTACCAAAGATGCTGGGCTAAGACTTAGAAAATATCAGTTATTAATAATATATTTGCATTACAATAAATGTACACGAATAATTCAGGGTTAGATCTCTGATTGTATTTCTATTTCAAACATGACAAAAAGTTTTTGGAGCTTGTGCATTTATATATCATATGACTGAGGAGATTGTTATAGTTATTCAAATTAAAACATTTACATTTGCAATAGGTTAAATTCCTTTTTTCTTTTTTTTTAACCACCCAAGGCTGAAGAAACAAGTATAGATTGTGAAAATAGTATGCAACATTTCATATTTTGAAATTTGTTTTCTAATAGTTCCATACAAATAGTAGCCTGGTTTGCAATTTTTACCACAAACAAAAGTTCAGCGTGGTGAGGTTGATGCCCTGTACAGGCCAGACAGCAATTTACTCAATCTTCTTGGTAGCATTTGTTCCACCCACTCCTTTCCCTGTTGGTTTCTTTGAGATTGCAACAAATGTCAGAGAATACACACATGTATAACTTTGAGAAATGGTTGGTTTAAATATCTCTACTTACATGAACTATATTTATCTAAACCAAAAGTTGGCTTGAAAAGGTATTTGTATTATGGCTAGGTCTGTTTGTCTACATTTTTTAAATTTATTCAGTATATGTTAATTACTTTTTTAATGTGAAAATATTTCGACATTGCTTTTTCTCATTTCTTTGACTTCTTGAATAATTTTGTTGTGAGACTGGATCTGAATCACATCTGCTCTCTGGGCTTCTAGCCTTTTATTTAGTGTATACATGCTTCAGTATTGGTGCTCATGTTTCTTGTTCCTGGAATCTTAAGACGTTTTTAGCAAGTTGGAATTTTTTTATGTAGGTGACTTTAATCGGTCTCATTTTTTTATAGTTAATTCTGGATAATCACCCCATCTGGATATACAAAAAAAAGTAAAGCTACACATTTAGACTAATCAAATTTAGACTTTTTCATGTTCCAAAAACAAAACAAGATACATAATTTCGAGCTGAGGCAAGTTATTCAATAAAATTGGATCTACTTGACCCTCTCGAGAGCTATATGATGTGTTTTATCTGTTGCCAAAGGATGATCAGAAAAATTGTTTTTCTTTATTTGAGGAGAAGCATCATGTGAATTCATAGATAACATTTCTTACTTGCTAATCACTCTCGGAAGCTACCTAAGAAATGCACATGAGGAAGAAGATATGTATTTGTGAATTCAGGATTTTGGAAGGTTTCATCTCCTTAATCTAATACACTTACGAGCTTTGTAAAAATCAAATGTCACATTCCAGATAGTGCCCACCCCTGGAGATGAGTTCATTTCTTTGTTATTGCCCAGTATACACATCATGTTCCCTATCACCACCCTTTTCTGACAAGGCTTTATTGTAATGGGCCATTTATAGGATTGACAGAGAAGGTGAACACATAGTGCAGAAAGGCTCTTGACTAATCATTTTTCCAC
Source organism: Pteropus vampyrus (assembly GCF_000151845.1). Lineage (NCBI taxonomy): Eukaryota > Metazoa > Chordata > Mammalia > Chiroptera > Pteropodidae > Pteropus > Pteropus vampyrus. The sequence goes on along the minus strand of NW_011888896.1, from coordinate 3,238,032 downwards.
ACAGTTGATAAATATGGTTTTTTTGAAATGGTATTCTTGATATATCTTATTAACAGTTACTATTAGGAAATGTTCACAGGTACAGTGGGAATATGTATTATGCTTCCTGTTGTTATTAGCTCGATATCTGGTATATTAGAAATTTAGAAAAAAAATTTAGAAGAAAAGTGAAACTGCAGTGCAGATTTTTCTCAAGGTATATTGAAGCAGCCTTTGCTATAGCTGTGGGATTTTAAAAAGTATTTTCCAAGACATCTATCTTACACAGACAACACCATTTTAAATTGGACTCATTAAATCATTTGTTGTCACAGCCAACAGCCGTGTGGAGGCTAGTTAACAAATGAAAAATGAGCCTTTCTAACTTGTTTACTCTATATAGATGCTGCTTTTATTTCAGTTTCCTCCCTTCCCTTCTCTGGTAGCACATTGACTTAGGAAATCTTGTCACAGTGCTGTCTGACAAAAATTAAAAACGTGAAAGCTGAAAATACTATAGATGTAATACCCAAGTTTACAAAGAGTACTGGTGAAGAGGTTCCCACTGAGTGATACCTGGGCCTGTCTTCTAGTTTGAGGACGGGAACCAATTAAAATCTCATTTATATCGTTGAAAAGGTAACACAGAACCACTTGAGAAACACAAAATTCTTGGCATAGGGAGAAAAATAAATGATCCTAAATTCATCTCTGAGTTTTTCCTTCCAACCCCTAGTCTGTCAGCTCAAGATTATTCCCAGCAATATAGGCTAACATATCTTTGTTCATTTATTCATTTGTTCACTCATTTATTCATTCATTCAATGATTCATTAGTCTGCTTCTAAATGTCACAATGCATAGAAGCCATCTTTTACATTTTATTGGCAGGTGGTGTTTTTCTTTACTATTCGTTATAAATTAATCTTTACTTAATTTCAGTTTATAAATATTCTCTTCTTATCGTAGGTAAATATTTTTGGATTTTTGTCATACTTTTGCTTTCTTAGATATGGCTTTGAAAAACACATTTACTTATGTTTGTTTTCGTTTTATTTTTCATTTAGAAGTTTTTTTTTTTTAAGTTTTATTACTTTTGTTCACTTCCTAATAGCTTTCACTGAATGTGTTGCCAAGTCTTAAGTGATGTGGAATGGTATTTTCTGATTAGCCTTGTGTGATATTGTGTATCTCAGAACTTGCAACAAGAAAATGTTAATGATGAAAAAGAACTTGAGAAATAGGTAGATCAAGGTTTGAATTTTACTTCCAGCAATTTTTATGTGTAAAAAGGTGATGATAAACTCTTTAGGAGTTAGACTGAAGATTAAATGAAACGGACATAAAATTCCTTGCACATAGTAGACAATAAACAGCCCATCTATTCAGAAAACTTAAAAAAATAAACAAATATATAAACAAATATCATTCTTTTGAATTCTCTAGTGATATTTAATTTTCTGCCTGGTTCTACCACTGGTCCATTTAGCTCCTCAGCTTTCTCATATTTCATAAATGATTGGGATCAAATTCAGATGAATTTTATGCAAATATTTGTATTTAAAAAGTGTTCAAATCAGTTCTCAAGTTTTATTCAACTTAGGTTTTTAAGGTAATTGATATTACTTGAGAATTGGGTCTTTACTGACATTTGCAAAAAAAAACCTCAATTTAAGATTATCTACAGCTCTATTAATACAACACATATTTTCTTTTCAAGCTCGTTAATAGCAATATTAAATAAGCACAAACATCACAACAACTCTATTATTATTAGATAATAATAATACCCTATATATTATTAGAACATTCCTATAATTTAATTTATTCCTATTTATCATTGCTCTACTCTGTGGTCTGATGGTAGGTTTGTTTTCTTGAATAATATAGTAGAAAGCCCATTTGAACTAATTTCTGAAGTTGTTGTACTTGCTTTAAATTTCCCTTTAACTCATGTATTCTATATTCTATTCATTAGTAGATCCCCTATTCATCTGAAATTTTATCTTCCCTAACTTTCTTCCCTGTATTCTGATTTCCAAGTTTGAGTTAAATGTATCTCATCTGCAGTCTTATATTCACTCAACAAATAGATTTATATTGAATACCTACCATGTGTCAGGCATTCTTGGCACTGAGGAAAAAGCAATGAATAAAACATAGTCCCCTAACTTCTTGGAAGTTACATTTTAGTGGAGGGTAAAGAAAGACCAATGATTATTGTGTAAGCAAATAAATAAAGAATATGATTTGAAATAATGGTGTGTGCTATAAAGAAAATAAAATATGGCAATGTGATAAAAACTTGATGGAGAGGTGGTATAGGGGCAATTATTTCAGCCAATATGGTCAGGGAAGGCTTGCCAGAAGAGGTGAGACCTAAATGATGAGAAAGAAAAAAATATCATAGGCAAAAGAACAGCAAATTGAAAGGCCCTGAAAAGCGAAATGGTTTGGCATCTCTGAGGCATGGAATGAAAGTTATTGTGGCTGGGGTAAGATGGACAAGATTGGAACATGATAGGACCTGATGTTGAAGAGGTAGGTAAGAGTCAGGTCATGTAGGGCCTGGTTGGGTGTGGAAAGATGTTTATATATATATATTTTTTTCCTAAAGGCAATAAACAGACAAGAGTTTTAGGCAACAACATGGATTGATCTGATTTATGCTGTCAGAAGATTATTTTGGCTATTGTATGTTGAATGGGCAGGGGATTATAAAGTTATAAGAGCTGAAGCAAGGAGATTAGTTAGGAGACTATTGCATTAGTAGAAGCAAGAAATGATGATTTACGTTACGGTTTTAAATAATAGAGCTATGAAAAGTCAGATCTGGGAAATATTTTGGGGCTGTACCAATAGGACTTGCTGATAGGTTGGATGTGAGAAATGATGGAAAGAATGGCACCTTGTTAGATTTAGTGCTTGAGAGATTCAAACTTACATAGCAATTGTCATACAGTGTTTAGTCATCCTTTTCTATGACTTTATGCTCTCCTAAAGAGCCTGGAAACTCCTTGAAAATAGTAACCCTTCTTATTTATCTTTGGATCACCAATACCATTCATAGATATTGTTCAGTAAGTATTTGTAGAATGAATGGGAGACATGGAGATAAACCTAAAATTACTCAGCTTGATAGAATAACAGCTGCTATGTTAAAAACCTTTTACAGGGCTTGTAGTATGATATAAGAATAAAGGATACAACTTCTTGAAACACACTTTGTAGAAAGATGTGAGTCATCAGATATGTACAGCAAATTTATAGTCTAGAAAGAAACCAGAATGTTTACATGTGAAAAGCAAGTATAAAATACACTTAAGGGTAGGTCATAGATATTCTTCTATCTGAATGTTTAAAAGTTCAAAAATGGATAAGATGCAAATCCTTCTTTAATTGCTTAAAAGAAAATATGAGTACCTTGAATCTTAAGCTGTTATTGGCAATATTAGAGAGACATCTCTATCAATTATAACGCTTTTGGATACAACTGACTGTCCAAACCCAAATGGTATAGGTAGAGAGAATGCTGGCTCATATAACAGAAAAATCTAGAATAAGCCCTACTTTGGAAAATGGCTTAAACAGGGGTTAAATAATGTTATCATGGGTTCCTTTCCCTTGTTTTGTAGCTTTGTTCTTTACTCTTGCTTTAACTATTCTCAAATGACTACAAGATGGCAGCATCTTATAATCAAGACCTCACATCCTCTGATTTTAAGTGAGAAAGGGAGAACCTCAACAGCCTGGCTCTCATTGGCTCAATTTGGATCATGTACCCACCCCTAAACAATCTCTGCGGCATAAGAGAAGTGACTTCTTAAGGGAACTTGGGGTACTATTAGGAAGAAGGAAGAAGAAATGGCAAGCTAAAATATAACATACCCAATACATAAAGAAATGTTTTCTGTCAATTTTTAAGAATGTGTGTGTGGCTTCAATACATTAAAAAATAGATTACATTTTGAAGTACATTCAACTTTCGGCTTCGAAAATGCAAGGACCATGAAGTACAGCATAGGGAATATAGTCAATAATATTGTAATAATTATGTATTGTTCCAGGTGGATACTAGACTAATTAGGTGGATCACTTTGTAAGTTATGTGAACGTCTAACCATTATGCTATATACCTGAAACTAATATAACATAATATTGAATGTCAACTTAAATTGAAAAATTAAAATTAAACAAAACAAAACAAAAAAAGAATGCAAGGACCTTCCCTTATTTGTGTGTCCCTGGGGCTTAACAAGTGCCTGATATAAAGTAGGAATGCAATAATTCTCCTTGTATGAATGAGTAAACACAAGACATCACTTATCCTTATAGAAATTTTTGTTGAATTTCTCTATTGACTTGTGTGATAAAGCAAAATAATAATTTTTATGCATATGTATAAAGTTTTAAAAAATTATTCATAGAATAACAAAATAATGTAAAGAAGAAATTTTTAGATTCAATTAATTACAGCATCCTGGAAAGGTTTCACAAATTGAGATTTTGGCCTGCATTTTTAAAATTTGGTTTCTTTTTTATATCTTTCACCTTTGGGGTATAAAATAAACACCATATTTTCTATGGCATTTTAGAGAACTGAACTTGATAATTCTGGCAGTGCTATTTTGCTCTTCCAAGACATTCAACAGCAAGCACATATGTGTCTGACTAAATGTCACTGTGCTTAAGGTTTCTGTAATTTGTGTTTGGAAGCTGGAAAAGGGAGAAGTTGGAACTTTTTAATTTCTTATTACCCTGTCCCATGATGTTTCTTTGTTCATTTGATTCTAATGATTCCAACAGGAGTTGAAACAAAGCTGGAGGATTGGCCTACCATGGGTTAATTACTTAGTGGAAGGGCTATTTCTTGAGTCTGATGGTGGGGAATGGGTCAGAAAAGACTAATTAGACAAGCTTCAAGTTCTAGGAAAATGCTAGTGGAACAGGTGAAAATAAACTGGTGATAATTGAGGAGCTAATTATCCTCCACCTAGCAATTGGCCACCAGGTGTTCTGCAGCACATAAAAGAAGGGACTGGCAGAGCAACAGAGGCTGTTTTGTTCAGAGAAAGAAGGAGAGCTGGGGGGAAGAAAAAAGACGAAAAAAAAACCAAAAAAACAAAACCCTCAGAGGATTTAAAATCCATAAAATGGTGTTTCTTATATTTTTCACTTGTTTTTTCCTGCTGCATTGGGCGAAAGTGGGCCAAGGATATGTACTAGTGCTTTGTCTTATTTTTTTGTTTTTTAAGAACATATGTCCCTTTTAGTATGTTTAATCATGATTTTTTTTTTTTTTTTTAGTGTTCGGTATACATATGCATGTATCCTCATAATTGAGTTTATCAATTACAATCTTGTCATTTAACAATCTACACGGTGCATTTATTAGATACAAAGTTTATTGGCATTTAGAAAGGCCAGGATTAGTAACAGAGTGGAAATCAACCAGTCTGAATTGTTATGAGCAGTGGTTTCATAATGACCAAACTTTCTCTCATTTGTGCCATACTAGAATGTAACGAGTTTTTAAAATAGCTTTAGTGGTATAAATCATCCTTTTACTTTCTTTTACCATCCTAATTTGTTATTTTCTTAAAAATCAGCATTCGGAATTCAGTAGCTTTATAGGACTATCTTTGATGCAACATTTTGTAGGTAACATAAGTCAACTGAAAGAGTGAATACCTGGGGTTAATGATGTCTACATGTCAGAGAAAGCAGAACAAAGGTAAAAATCTTTCAAAATGGCAGAATTGAAAAGTAGGCTGTCAGAAGGGTTAAGCTTAGACGTATATGACTCTTACCTTGTGTCCACCAGCTCTGATTCTGCTGTTCTTGCAATGAATAGGTTCTTTTGGTCTAGGGTAGAGACAACATTGCTCTTTTGGATCAGGGCACTTTGCTCTAGAGCTAAGACGCCTGTCCTACCAGACTCTCAGTGCTCAGTGGGGACAAGCTCCCAATAGTGGCACTGTGCTGGCCCAGGACAGCTGGGCTATGGGTTAAATGGCTGCTTCCAGTCCTAAGTTTTGTTTGTTTGTTTGTTTCTCTTCTACCCCTGTTTGTTTTTTATGTTGAGCAGAGCAGTTTAGGGAGAATAGGATTCGGATCATAGCTCTACCACTTACTAGTGCTGTGACTTTGAGAAGAGACCTGAAATTTGCTTTTTTCCCCCTTTTTCTCATCTGTAAAATAGAAGTAATGATTATTTTCTGCAGGACACTTGTAAGAATTAAATAAGATGTACAATGTCTTTTGTATCATTAAGGTCTAACCAGAAGAATAAGACTACAGAACAAAGGGATGTTTAGACAACTTGGTGGTTATTAGCAGTAGGAAGCAAGTTCCACTCCTATGCTGAGAGGACAGGGAGAGGAGGACAGTGTTACTAGAATTCAGGGATTACATTGATTTTAGCAAGCCAGATTGTAGTTGATTTGTCTCCATGGAGGACACACTGACAATAATGCTCCCAGAAACAGAGAGAGAGAAGGAGAAATATTCTCTTTCTCCCTTGTCCCATTCTCCAATCTCTATCCCTTACCTCCTATCAATTCAACTCAGCCAGAAGCCACCAGATTTGGGAGCCAGCCTGGGAAAAGCAGCAGCCTGCTGAACTTAACTCTCCTGAGATACAGAGAGAACAAGAGAAAGGCAAAGGATGGCTCAGACAATAATAGTCCAAGACTGGTATCATGGCATGTTGCCTAATACATAGTTAGTACTTAACTGAGGTGTCAGTAGATTCATGTCTTACCTTTCGCTTTGGTCTGGGAGTCTTGCAGCTCTCTATTCCCATCCTTACTTCTCTACCCTGACCATTAAATGTTCCTGGAGCCTGGGAGAGGTCAGAGAAAAAACTTTAGCTTCTGCCTAGGGGCAGTGTTCTCTCTCATGCTTCTCTCCCTTCCTATACTACTAAACTCTTTGAAATCTATCTTATTCCCTCCATTTTTTTCTGAGAGAAAATAATTTATCTTTTAGATGAATATAAGGAGTAAGGATTTTCTTAAGACCTCTTACCTCTTTCCCCTCAGGGAATCTTCCAGATTCCTTACTTGTCATCCTAAATCCAGAGAATTTGATTTACTTTAAAAGCACACATACAAATCATTTAATTATATTAGGTGCCAGAAAACCCTATCATAACTGACTTTGATGAATGTTACTCTTCAGAACAATGTCCATGCCTGATTAAAGGAAGACCAATTCTTAAACAGCTGCTAAAAAAATCAAGAAACTTTATTTTTGACCCCTTGCTACATTTATTATAGAGTTCTTTACAGGCTGGTGTATCTGCCTTCCCTCAGATCATCAAAACTGAGAGTATGGTGGGGGGATGAGAAGAATGAGAACAATACAAAAATACACATTTCTTTACAGATAAGCCTGGGTTTGACGGAGAGACATCAAGAAAGGAAGATGGAGAGCCCAAATGAACCAAACTGTATTCCCTTGCAGGTCTGGAGGTTGTGAATGAGTATCTTGAATATAGGAATGTCGAATTGTTTTGAGCATCTTCCGGCTAAGATTTTGAACCAGAAAAATGGTTAAAAATGTGACTTAGTAAAAACTAAGCCTCGGTTAAATGAATAATTATCTACTCGGGGTCACTTTGGACTTCCTTTATTCCATTCCAATGAGGTATTACTATATAGCAAAGCCTGCTTTTTCTTTCTTTCTTTCTTTCTTTTTTTTTAATAAGTTGCCCCACATAGAATCATCAAAGGTTTATCACTTTCTAAAAGCTGAGTGAAGGACCAGATAACATTTGTATTGTAAAATAGATTACTTTTTCATTTTTCTGTGTTTAATATGTATATAGAAATTAGACGTTAAAGATCAGAGAAAGACTACAATTTCCTTTTTTCTGTTATTGTTATGCAAGCACCCACCAAAGAAGTCCCCACACTTAGAAGCAGGCATTAGGAGAGGCATCCGTTGAGTAGGGAAACATTGGGATTAAAGGTTAAAGATAAGAGAACTCTGAGTGTGGATTTTAATCCACTGGGGAAGCTGTCAGCAGCATAATTAGAAGAATAAGCTGCATAGGGACCATGCAGAATGCAGCTGCTAAACTATAGCCTATGAAAATTTAGAAAATCCATCTTTTTAGCCTTAAAATAAAAGCTTTTCCCACATCAAGGACTGTCTGGAGAATATGTCTTCCATAAACTCTGCAGGAAGACTGACCTAAGATTACGGAAAGAATACAACATATTTCATTGAGGATAGATTTCCAAATTAGAATAGCTTTTCTTTTACGGCGTTTTATCTTGTTAACTCTTCAGTGTCTTGAAGTTGAGTTCGCATGGCTCATGTGTTCTATTTTTTGAAAGATACTTAGCCAAAGTCTAAACTATTTCGGAAGTAGAGTCAGCAGTGGTTTGATTTTGTCAGCTCCACTCCAAAAACCTCCAATTAGTTCCCAACCTGTTATGCTCCTTTCTACCTGAGGATCTTTGTCCTTAAACTTCCTTTAGTTTGAAAAATGTTTCTCTAGATATTGACATGACAGATCTTATCTTAAATGTCATTTCCTAGGAGACCTTATCCCTGATCACCCTAATAAAAGGAGCCTTCTCTCACACCCACTCTTATGGCAAAGCACTTATTCTTGATTATTTGCCTTATATTGCTTCTTAGGAGTCAGCTTAAACCAGATAGATAGATAATATATTAGTTTTCTAGGATTGCCCTACCAAATGCCACAGACTGAGTGGTTTAAACAACAGAAATTTATTTTTTCACAGTTCTGGAAGCTAGAATTCCAAGATCAATGTGTTGGCAGGTTTAGTTTCTTCTGAGGCTTCTCTTTTTGGCTTGCAGATGGCTCCCTTCTCACTATATCCTCACATGATATACAGAGCATAAAGGAATGAGGATGTTTTGGACTTTACAAAATGGATTCCATGGGAGCCATGACAGTAATGTCAACTCGCACATATTGGGAATGCCCTTAATGTGTAACCGGACCACCAAAAACTATAGAAATGTCAGCCCGCCTCTGCAGGGGCCGATAATCACGAGTTCCCACTTTGAAAGTTCCATATAAGATGAACACCTTAGCCAGACAGTGCTCAGGCTTAACCCAGTAGCATCTTGGATGGTGCACAAAGAGCTGAAGACTTTAACCTTCTGACCCCTTGTAGCCACTGGCTTGGGACCTAAGTGCAGCCTTTCGTGCCAACAGTCAACAGAGCTCACTTTGGAGATGCTCAGGCTTTTCATCTCTTTGCTTTGTCACGTAAGACACTGTACTTTCCATCTCTGTGTGTTGGATATTTACCTGCATGGATACCTGATTGGTTTATCTGAGGAAGTCCCATTCAAACCTGGCACTGTGGAAAAATACAAATGCATTCGAGAGTATTACTTCAGTAGCCACTTTTCTTGTTTACGATACATGGTCTTTACTTTGTGTGTGACACATGAGTTATACTGGGTTAGTCCTATTGGCCCCATATTGGCCCACCCATAGAATCTCATTTTACCTTAATTACATCTTTAAAGACCTTCAAATACAGACACATTTTGAGGTACTGGTGGTTAGGATTTCAATATATGAATTTTGAGGGGATACAATTCAGCCCATGATGGATAGATGATAGATGATGATGATGATGATGATGATGACGATGATGATGATAGATAGATCGATAGATCGATCGATCGATAAATAGATGATAGATGATAAATAGATGATAGATGATAAATAGATGATAGATGAGAGAGAGACAGAGACAGAGACAGAGAGACAAAGAGAGACAGAGAGAGAGAAGAAAGAAGATGGGTGTATGGAATCTCACTATTTTATTCTGCTGGGGAGAAACACTAGCCTGACTGTGGGCCTAAGGGAAGAAGTCTGGGGTTCTCCTACTTGCCCTAACCTTTTCTCTCCCACCTTCAAAGATACCTAGCATCTCTAATTCCTGAGTCTTATGATGTTAGTGGCATGGATCAGCTTGCTTCTTTTGATTTCCCATATCTACCTTTACTTCTTTTCTCTACCGGTCCCTTAACAAACCATAGAAAACTCAAATCATATTCAGTCACTAGCCATCTAGCTGTGTCTAAACTTCTGAAATATTGTTGGCATTTCTTACTGGCTATTGCTTTTCTCTTATTCATTTTATCATTTTGATTTTATACTTTTTTCCCTTCTACTATCATTTTAGTAGGGTTTAATGATGGTGTGGAGATAAATGTGCAGATTCAATGTTTCATGTTTAATTTAAAGTCTGTTATGCAACTTTAAGCTTTGTTTAATATGATTATAAGGTCTTAAACTCTGGATAATTCTTTATTCTTTTTTGTGCAGAAGTTTTATTCTTAGTGCATTAATAAATATATTTTTAGAATTAATTACATAAAAGGAGTATTATCCAGGAAATTATAAATACTATATCTAACATTGGCTCTAGTCACTGTGGAGCTGGTGAAATTTTTATGTATATATCTCGATTAATATATAACAAAATAATATCACATCATATAATAATATTTAGATCATTAAAAAAGATATTTGGCCCAAAGTAACTTTCAGTTTTCGTACTCGTTACTTGCCTAGATAAACACTGTGTAGTCCAACTAAATTATCAGCTTGCTGTTCTCCAAACATGCCCCACACATTTCAGCCTTTGTGCTTTTGTTTTGTGTGTTTCTTCCTCTTAGAGTGATTCCTTCTCACTTGTTATAGTCCTTTTCATATTTTCAAAGCCCATCTCAAAAGCCATCCTTCCTAAGGCTCTTAACTAGATGTTCTGTCTACTAGGTGTACTCTTCGAATTTAGTATTTGTACTTCTCTTCTGATCCTTTCTTGACTCTAGTCAAGTGGCAAGTGAACTTGGTTTATCTTTCTTACTAGCCTATAAGTGTTGAAAACAGAAAGCTCTAGACAATTCTTCTTAAATGTCTTTACATTTATCCAGAGCTCAGTAAAATCTGTTGATTTGAGTTCAAATCCCAAGTCACAATAACTTCTAGCTGATAAATATTGTGAAATATAAAGTTATTTAAATACTAATATCTACAAAATAGAAAGTTACATGTTGTTTATACTATTATGCATCCCCCTGCCAAATTAAAACCCAAACCAAAACATTATAAAACCAAAATCATACTTAATTTTTATATTACATAAGCAATTTGGGTATTTGTTTTTGGTTTTTGCATTTTTTAAAGTTAGGAGAGTATCTTAAAACTGATTACATAGACTCATAAGGAAAGGTTTTAGAACATATTTAACATAGGCTTAAAGACTTGTGAGTCTGTTCAGTGCAAAAGACCCAAGGAGTGTCCTTGGTTATTATTAGAATAACAGCAAATGAAGAAGACATCTGTTTAAGAGATATTCCCGCTGAAACAAATTTGGGAGCAGAAATCAGTAATTTAAGAAGGGAAGAGAGCAGAACTAAGCAGATGATACATCTAGCAGTTTTTCCCTGAGAGGTTTTGACTATAAAGAAGAGGCACTACTAATGTACTAAAAACCCTTCAGGGAAAGATGACGCTTCAGTGCATTGATCTGTGCCACAGAATTGGATATTCAGAGGAGTGAAGATAGGTCAGCTTCAATAATTTCAAAAGAATTTGACTTCCTTGAAAGCCACACACATTTCAATATAACAAATAGTATAATTTTTCAACATTGTACAGCATTACTGAGTGATAACCAATGATTTTTTCATCTTATTTTTCCCATCGCTATGTCATCAGATACAAAAAACAAAGCAAATTTTATTTTCTTCCCTCTGTATATATGACCAAGGAGTGGCATGTCACAAGAAAATGAAAATATAAGAAGACACAAGACCAAGTATTTTAAAAAATTAAGCAAAAGGAGTAGCTAACAGGCCATACTTTGTCACATTATAGGTAATAATTATCTACTAAATAAATGAGTAATAGATTAGTGCTTCAAATCTGATCACTGATGACGAAGCATTAAGTGATCATTAGAAACTGATATAAAAGAAGTAACAAGAACTAATCAAAATATCTTTTTTCCATATTGTAACAGTTAGCAAATCGTACTTCCTACACAGACCCACAGCATGGTAGAACAGGTTATAACATCAAATAACTCACAGTTTCTCATTATGCATAGAAGAGCCTATAGGAGTATATGGATTGCTGAAGTCTTTTGTCCAGTGCCGAAAGCTAATTAATGAAAAAGCTAAGACTAGAATTTCAGCCTCTTCCTTTTTTGTTCACTTATCATGCCAAGATTATTGAACAATAGATGCAACAGCTATTCTGATAACTTACCCAAAAAGCACTTAGAAGCCTTATTATTATTATTATTATTTTTAATCAGGACAACTTATATAATTCTTCATTTTGTGTGTAGTGGTGTGTATTTATCTCTGGCTAGAAGGAATAAGTCATAACTATATGACTTCATTCATTTACCTGACCAACAGTGTGTTCCCACTATATGTTAGTCTTGGCAAAATTTATTGTTTCAATTCATTAATGATATCCTTAATAATGATGGGTTTTTGATACAAATAGGTGCATCCACATGGTTTAAGGAGAAATAAATAGGCTTCATACAGCACATGGCCCTGTTTTACTTAAGATCCTTTCATTTGACACTCAACCTGTTTTCTTCTATGGCTATAAACAATTCCTTTAACTTCAGGCAGTCATTTGTAAAGCAATGCCCTTAATTCCAGAACTATCAAGAATATGGATGAATCATTGCACATTCAGTCTTTTATATGGTAAGTATATAGCAGAGTCATATTATTAAGGACAGGGCTACAGGAAAACAGAACTAGTCTATTATTACAGATGAGATTTTCTAGTTTTTAAGAAATATTGTACCAAACATAATGTTATATAAAAGTAAAGAAATCTTAATAGATATTTAACTCTCTTCCTGGAGCTTGGTTGTTGGGTGGTAGGAAAGAGCTTTTTCGGGGCATTTGTAATGGATTTCTTTTTGTAGCTTTCATGATTATTAGGCAAAGCATGTCATGAAAATAGTAAAGCTATGTCTTTTGCTTTCTGAGCAGGTCTCTGTAAGCAATTTAATATGGTTCACTGAGAGAGGGTATGGTAGCTAGTCCATATTAAGCCTAAACAAACTGCACTAGAAATTGAAATGGTTGTTCCTGGCTCAATTCATGCCACTGGATTAAACTGAAATATTACCCATGTCATGAAGGGATATTGAAGAGAGTTGTAATTCTGTTGGTTTCAACTAGGTACTGCCAGAAGTAACTGCCATATGAAAAACAGTGAAAATACATTTTCCGAAGAGTTATTAGTTAAAGGTAAAACTTCAACAAGGAATGCAATTCAAAATAGTAATAAAATAAATAATAAAAAAATTATTTGCTATCTACAAGAGTAAAATTATGGAAAGCTGTCATCAGTGAAATTACCCTGCTCATAGAATTACAGAATTGTTTAGATTTCTTTTATTGCTTCTGTTGAATAAGCCGAGTTTACATTGTTTTCAGAGATACACACATTATATTATTTATTTCCATAAGTGGTAAAGTTTCAACATCATAAATAACAGCTTGTTGGTTTTATTTAGTATGTACATATTAATGTCTTAAATTACTCTTCTATAGCACATTCAATGAGCATACTAATAAAATCACAGCCACTTCAATGACCTTGAGACTGAACCCTAGTCCTTCATCTACAGAATTTTAAAAATGCAGACACAGAGGAGGCACAGGGAAGATGCATAAGTAATTGTGGACTCAAAGCATGTTTACCTCTGGAAGTATTCGCTCCCCAAACATTGTTAATATTTAAATGTACATTTTCTGTAAGCAGAAATTCTCTAATAATGAGAACTTTGCAACCAACCTAAAATTTTGCAGGTGCCAGTCTTTCAATTAGACCCTATAACTGTGCTAATCTCTATAACAGTAATTGTCAATTGTCAGTCTCTTTAATCACCAAAGCACTTTGCACGTATTAATCAGAAATCTCACATAACTCCTCTGAGATGTGGTTATCTTCTTTCTTAGAGAAAGAACAACTAAGGATAAGTGACTCATTCTATAACTGCAAAGAAGAGTCAGGTGCAGAACTAGGATTAAAATCCTGGGACCAGCAACTACTAAAATCAACAATCTTATATCAGCAAAGCCATTTTTGGATTTTGATTCCCTAATAAGGAGTGGAATATAGAGACATGAAGATATTAAAGACTATCTAGTTAAGTGTGTTCATACTTTGCTTCTGCCATGTAGGTTTATGTTTCCCTAATTCTTAAGGGTGAGATTACAATAAAAAGTAATGAATCTAAAAAAACTCTAAAGTAATGATAAGTTTATTGTATATTATTATAATTTGAAGTAATCCCCAGAAGCTCACTACATTCAACACTCAGAAAATACTTGAAGAGAATCTTTTCTCTGAGAATATTACTATTGAGGACATTTCAGGGAAGGGCAATATAGATTTTGTGGTTATCAAAAGAACTAAATATTATCTCTGTTATCACATACTTTTTTTAGTTTTAACATTACCGCAGTATTTTAATTAGTAAGCAGACAAAAAAGTACTTTTTGGATGGTTGTTTTCATACCATCTGCTGTTTTGAGGAAAAATTTAAATGAGAAAAGTGTACTTTTTCAAATTATTTGCATTCTACAGAATATATTTACATTCTACATTAAACATTTTTAAAATTAAAAATTAGATTATATTTTTATTGTGAATGTAGTATATACTTATAAAACAGTTAAAATGAATATCATTGAACATTATAAAAACCTGAATATCAAGGTTTGGTTACAATTTACTTAAAGTCGATAAATTACATTAATTTAACTCTTGAATAGTATTACAACCCACGAACATCCCATAATTTACTAAATCCTATAGTGAGGAGCTTGTCCAATGTTTATTATTAACAATGCTGCAGTAAGCATCTGTATTAGTTAAGGAACATTAGCAATTCTACAAATCTCCAAATATATCATGACTCAAACATGATAGAACTTTTTTCTTATGTCACATAAAGAACAAAATCCATGTTCTTGATCTGTGGAGGCTTTGCTCCAAGTAGGAGGGCCTAGGTATTTCTATGTTAAGACTACTATTTTTATCATGTTGCTCTCAAAGTCTCTGCTTGTTTGCCTCAAGCTGGTGGAAGAAGAAAGAGCATGGGGATTATGTTTGTCTGGCCTGTTTTTTAGGAGGCAAGCCTGGAAGTGCTGCACCTTAATTCCAGTCACCTATTATTTACTAGAGTTTAATTGCAGGGCCACATCTAACGGTAAGGAGATGAGGAAATTTAGTCTAACTCTATGCCCAGGAAAAGGAGAAAATAAGTTTACCAAAGAACTAGTCAGTCAATGCCACAATACCCTTATCTGTCTCCTCATATATCTCCACTTATAAGAGTCTACCTAGGGCATATATCTATATATGGAACTGTTTAATCTTAGTAAGACTCAGTAGATCTACAAACTTGATTTGACATCAAGTGTTTTGCTATTCTCACATCCTTGCTAGCTCTTGAGATGATCAGCTTTTTAAATTTTTGCCCATTTGATAACTGTGAGATAATAACAAACTATGCCTTTAATTTACATTCTCTTGATTAATAAAAATGTCAGGATCTTTTCATGATTATTGGTCACTCAAGTGGTTTCTTCTATAAACTTCCTGTTTTTTTTTTTTCCTTTGTTTTTTTTTTTTTTTTTTTTTGTATTATTTGTTCTTTATATATTCTAGATGATAATCTTTTGATGGTAATTTGCATTACAAACATATTCTCCTGGTTGTGGCTTATATTTTTATTTTATTTATGTCTCTTGGTATACAGAAGTTAATTTTAATGTTTTTTAAATATATCTTTTCCTCTATCTTTTGTGCTTTTCTGCATTTTGTTTAAAAAATTCCTTCTCCACTGATATCATGAACATATTTGCCTACATGTTCTTTTAAGTGTTTAAAGCCTTGCTTCTTTATATTTAGCTTTTAAATCAACATGAAATTTATTTTCAGATAAGTATAGATAGTAATCTAATTTTCTTCCATATGTATAGCCAGTTGTCTCAGCACCACTTATTGAATTATCCTTTCTTTCTCAAGTCATTAGTAATTGTATTTCTATAACATATGATTTTCCATATACACCAGAGTCTGTTTCTAAGTCCTGTTCCATTAAACCTACCATGTACTCTTTAACACTTTTCACAGAATCATGAACTGTTGTATATGCATCTTTAAAATGGAGTTTTTGTTATTTTTTAATAAAATGAGTTAATTATATAGATACTTTTCTTTTGTCTTCTTTTCACTCCACAATCTTTTTGTGGACATTTTGCCAAGTCACATTAATTAATTCTCTTTGATGGGTACATAATAGTTCTTGGTATTTATGTAGTATTGACATGTTCATGAGAATTCACTTTATTTCAAACTTTTGACCTCTGAAAATAACGCTGAATTAAACATTCTTATATAAATGAACTAAAATCTGTTCTCCCTACCGCTCAACTGAAGTAGCATTTCTGGGTTATATGGTAGCTGAATGGAAAATTTTAGAAGATTTTTTATGTACTGTTCTCTGGAAAAACTGTTACAGTTCCTCTTTCTACCAACTACATATGACAGTACCTTTCCCTCTCCTCATTATGCCCAGCAATAGGTATCATTGCTGATTTCAATGTTTAGCAGTCAGGTGCATGTAAATTGTTATTATGTTTTGCATTTCCTTGAATAATAATAAATTGGAGAATCTTGTCATATCTTTGACTATTTATAATTGTATATTCATATTAATTGTCAAATTGCCTTTTTGATTTTTGTCATTTCTTATTATTTTGAAGCAGTTCCTTTTATAGGATAGATATTAGCCTTTTCTCTCATCATCCACATTATGAATTTTTCTAAATATAACATAATTCTTTTGACTTTGTAGCATATTTTTAACAATAATATAGTGAAATAATTTTTGTCACAATAATTTAAATTTGAATATAGTCAAATATTTTTTCTGGTTAAGACAGTCACCTCATTCAAAATTATATGTGTTACTTCACACCTTCTAGGATGGCTATACTTTTTTTAAAAAAATAACAAGTGTTGATGAGGATATGGAGAAATTAAAACACTTATACATGGCTGGTGAAAATATAAAATGCTGCAGCCACTGTTGAAAACAGTTTGATGGTTCCTCTAAATGTTGAACATAAAATTACCATATGATCCAGCAATTTCAGTCCTAAATATATACTCGATAGCATTAAAACCAGTGGCTCAAACAGATCCTTATATACCCATGTCCACTGAAGCATTATTCACAATAACCAAAAGGTGGAAGCAACCCAAGTGTACACTAGCAGATGTATGGGTAAACAAAATGTGACATAATCACAGTAGGTATAATGGAATATTATTCAGCCTTAAAAAAGAGTGAAGTTCTGATATGTGCTACATCATGGATGAACCTTGAAAACATGATACTAAATGAATCAAACCAGAAACAAATAGGACAAACATGATATGATTTAACTTATATGAAATATCAAGAATAGAGAAATAAATTAAGTCAGCATTTGATCAATTGAATTTTCAGAATTGCTAATTGGAACAACAGCTACTGTGTGATTAGTCTGTCGCTTTTCCTCCATTTGTATATTGGGTGTATTGGATGGGGTGTGGCAGAGGAGAAGGGATGACTTCTGTTTTTAATTCATAGGATTCTGGATTAAGAGAAACTACATTTGGACCTGATATAAATCATAAGATTCTCAACTTGGAGCCTGATGCCATGGTTAGATTAGACATTTTGGAATCCTAGGTTGAGAGCAGTTTGAATGCTTAGCCTTGATCTTTCATTTCTGTAGCATTGACAACCTTGTCATTACTCATCATGGGTAGAGTATATTTCCTTACTCTGATTTCGGGCTTGGCTGTGTGACATTTCCACTTGATCTCTTTCATCTCTGCTTTTGCCTTGAGGAGAACTTTCCCTAGATGATTTCTCCCCTTTTCCCCGGGTCTTTAGAATGAATATATGTACATCAAAGCAATTCTAGCCAACCGACAGGCCTTCATAAAGGAAGCAGAACTGCCCAGCTGAGCCATCCCGGATCAGCAGAGTTGCCTTAGTCAGTCTGCAGATCCGTAAAAACAAGCAGTTTTGTTTTAAGGCGATGGTTGGTAAACTTTCTCTTTAAAGGGCCAGATGATAAATATTTTAAGTTTTGTAGGCCATGCAATCTAGTTCTCTACAGTGCAAAAGCAGCCATAGATGATTCAAAAATCATCTGTCTTCCAATAAAACTATTTATGGATATCGAAATTTGAATTTATATAATTTTCACAGTCACAGGATATTATTTCAACTTTTTCCACCTGTTTAAAAATATAAAAACTATTCTTAACTCATTGGCAGTTAAAAAAAGAGTGGCAAGTTGGATTTGGCTCCTGGGCCAAAAACAGTTTGTGGACCACTGCTTTCAGACTGAATTTTGTGATCTTGCCTGAAATTTTCTTCACTACCCTAAGGTGGATAGTCTATAGCTCATCACAGCAAATATTTCTAAAAATTCTTTATAGAGATCTTCCTCTTGCAAAATTTCTACTTCTTACGGTAGCTGTTCAAACTTCATCTTTTCTTTTTATACTTGTCTCTCTCTCTCTGCCACATCTTAGACCATTTTCTTCCTATCAGTGCATCTCCAAATTATTTGTTATGTAAAACTATTTACTCTTGTATTATTTTTTCTTTCATTTTTATTTTATCTTTTATCTCTGATAAGCAAAAACCAAATGCTTTCCTTGGGACCTGCCCTCTTAGAAGGTCAGGTACATGGACATATACATATTTATCATTTACCCAGGCACACGTAATTTACTCATACCAATAATATTACCACTTGATGCCATAAGAAAATTTTTAAAAGCAATTTTGTGTATTAATACTAAACTCTTTTTAAAACTAGTATTTCATATAGATAGGAATAAACAGTAGTCCCTCCTATCATGAAGGCAAGAAGAAACAATCCATTAACTGATATATCACAATTAAATGAAACCAGAAACCCAGGAATTTTTAAAGTGATTCAGCACTGCAAGTATTTTCAACTCTACTTCTAGATACTGACATTCAAACTGGGAGTTCACTGTGACAATTTCAGCAAAGCACTATTAGGTTACATACATCTGCACTTGTTCAGATAAACATACTCACCAAACCTTGTAATTCCCTTTAGAAGGATAAGGAAGCCCATTAACCGAATCTCATCACCGACCAGGATGAAATCGGTTATCTTTTGTCAAGGACAGTTTATAACATATCCCTTGGTACCTAGATCTACTTGATGTGCTTGTGGTATTTCAGACTGTGGAATATATTTTCTAGTCTAAAATTCAAATAAATGAAGAAGGATGATATCAGGCTTTCCCTTCACCATTTTGTTTTCCTACCAACTTCCCTCATAATATTTTAATCCGAAATTATTTTTTAGGAATATTTTCTAGGACAAGGATGTGGATTTGAATATCAACTGCACGGTGATCAAACTTGATTAATTTTGATCAAAACTGGAAAGAAGGAGAAATAAGGAGAGGAGAGGAAGAGAAGATAAGGCGTGAGAGAGGGCATGATAGATGAGCGAGGGGAGAGGAAAAAGAGAAAGAGTGAGGAGGGAGAGATGGGGAGCAAAAAAAAAAGAAAGAATAGAACTTACATTAGAGAATAAGGTTAATTTCTTCTGAAATCTCCTGGATCCAGAGGAAAGAAATAACTGTCTCAGATCTTGCCTTGTAGAAAAGACTTAATTAAAAAATTTAAAACTCCTGAAAGAGCTGTTTTATTGGCATAGTAGCTGTTTCAATGTTAACAGCACTTTTGAATTTTAAATACAGCTGCTTTGTCCCACTTCAAAAACTTTAGAAAAGGGATACATTTTTAAAAGTTCAAACAGGAAAATACCTCAGAGATTGGGGTCTAAAATTTTGAGGGCGGGATAGCATAATGACTTCACCTCACCTGCAAACTTTCATCCTTGATTTATTCAGACTGCTGTGCAGAGAAAATGCCCAATGCCGCTTCTGAGTGTGGTAATGGCAAGATGTGACATCCAGATCACACTTCAAAGAAGGATATTTTGCCCCAGCTTCTGGGAGAGCAATCAGCAGACAGCCTCCAGCTACTTCAAGGTCTGCCTCAGCTGCAGAGTCATTTTAGCCAAGGGCATGCCCTTCCTAAGGCAGCCTATATCCAGTGATTACTTGTGGTGAGAATATGAAGGTCCAGCTATTTCTGGCCTATAGCAGAACAACTCCTATGGATGTATGCTTCACAGCTTGTGGGGGTGTTGTCTGAGGCTTCGTCGGGCCTGCATTGCATTCCATTTCTCCCTCTGCCTGATCCTGTTTCCTTCCCCTACCTTCCACAGTGTTGATCTCTAATCAATATCCTGTACCCACACTCCATCTGTCTCAGTGTCTGTTTCCAAAGAACCCATCCTGCAGCATTTGGTTCAGGAAATGAATGTTGTCATTGATTTGTGATGTCTGCTGTGAGCCAGGATAAGAACACTTTTTGCCAGGCTTTTACCATTCTTGTTCTTCTAGACTTAAACTATCAGGACAGAGTAATCAGTAATTTTCTGGGCCTGAGAATTAACATCAAAGGGAATATTGGGAAATACTAGAAAGATTCAGTCATTTATTCATAAAGCTCTTATGGGTATTAGCTCTAAACCAGGTAGAATCTAGTAGTATATACAAACAACTAAAACTCAGTTTAATAGCTCCTACCTGGAACTCCTTAAAGGGGCTGTAGAAGCCTAGAAAACAGAAAACGGCCGAGGGAAGTTGGGAAGAAGAAATGACACCTGTTTTCCTATCATAGAAAGAACGTGGCAGGGCTCCTCAAGTATCATAGGTGGAATGCACACAAGAGGCGAGTTAGGAAGCATGGCACGCTCGGTGGTTTAGCATGACGAAGTATAGGGCGGTAGCGTGGGGAAGCTTGGAGACAGATCAGGTTGGGAGGTGAGACTAGAACATCTGGTTATTGCCAATTGCAGGAGGGTTTTTTTCATTTGTTTTTTGTTTTTGTTTTTGTTTTTGTTTTTGTTTTTGCCTTGCTCAGAAATTTGGACTTTATCCAGCAGCCAGTGGGCACTTCTGGAGGGAAACTGATTATGTTATGTGGGTGTTAATGTCTTCAACAGATATTAAGCTTTTCATGTGTTTTTCTGGATCTACTATTGTTGTCCTTTGGATTAGTTTACACTTCTGTGGGCCCTTTATCCTCTAAAGAGGGTGAGTATTTCAGGGACCACCAACTAAAGATGAGTAAAATATGACCTGTGAATCAGATTTCTGAATTAACTTCCTTTTTGTTATCCTGGAGCTTTGGGGAAATCGTGTGTAATAGTGTGTGTCTGGGCTGTACTGGAGGTATCTCCCTGGTGTGCCAGCAAGTGGAATTAGGAAACACCCGGCTGGAAGTCCTCCAACTGCTCTGTGCATGCTGTCTCCTTAACTGGGATAGGATGCTTAGGGACACAAACAGATGTCCAGCTACATTCCCTGATTTGTCTGGGTCTCAGGAGCCCCATGAGAAAGTCCATAAACTCATTTACAATAAACTCATTAGAGTTTATTACAGATACAGCTGATAGACCCAGTGAGGGGATGGGAGTTCAGGACAGTGAGAGGGAGAGGGGATGGCTCATGACTGAGGGAGGGGTATCTCTCGAGAAGTATGAATGCAGGAGCATCGCCAGGATCCTTGGCAGAAATAACTCATAAGTGTAAGCTTAGGGGTAGGCTCAGTGGCAGGCCTAAAAGTAGCAAAGAGCAGTCATTCTGGTATAATAAGAAGTTGTATTTGAAACTGTTTTCACAATTGCCTCCCACAGGAACGTGCTCCCTGGGAAGGAGGAAGCTAGGTAGTAAGATTGATAGCATATTGCACAAGTAATTCTGCCACAAAAGCTTCACGAAGAGCTGGACTAGGGAAAGGGTAGATAACACCTCCATCTAGAGAGGAAATTGAAATCCAGAGACTGGGAGGCAGGGGGTAGAGGAACTCACTGGTGTCATTAGAAAAACAATACGATTCTAATCTATGAAAGGAACTTGACAGTGAAGAGTGAGAGAAATGTAGTTAGTAACATTAATAGGACACTGTGGCATTAAATGTGAGAAGTGGATCTGACAATATGTCTGTGACTATTTAGGTAGATGATGATATGACAGTTTAGTGAGGGATTGCAGGGGTAAAAGGACCAGAGTGAAGAAAAATGAGAAAAAAAAATGAATTTGACTTAGGGAAAGTTTTTATATGTTGGAGCATGTTGTTTGATTGTCTGGCATAGTATTTGAGTTTCTAATATACCAGGCAATTGGGTAACTTGGATTAGAAATTTTTTAAGAGAGCTGGCAGATGAAGAACTAATATTGGAGGTGGCGAAGAATAGAAGCTTAGAAAATACCATAGTTAAGGAACAATCAGAGTCAATAGGATGAAAAAGATGCAGAGAATGCATGGCAAAAATATAGAGAAAAAAGGGGAGATCCAGGCATGAGTATTTTGTGCAAGTTTTGGGGCTTATTGCTATTCTGGAGATACACATTGGAAAGAGGAAATAGTAAGGGTGAGGTCATCACTGTGAGATAAAGTTGTCTATT